>NC_046664.1:110529364-110546427 GCF_010883055.1 Belonocnema kinseyi | reverse complement strand
AAAAACGAATTCGTGTGACAACTTCCCAGCAGAATTTGGCATTATTTTCGCGTAAGCCGACCGAGTTTTTGCGCCGATACATAACCATGGATGAAACCTGGAACCACTACTACACTCTTGAGTCAATGCAACAGGCAAAACAGTGGGTTCCACCAGGAACCCACTGTTCCGATCGACTACTTTTCGGACGGTATCAAAAAGTTAGAAAATCGTTGGACTCGCTGTATCGACCTAAAAGGAGAGTATGTTGAAAAATATAACCGACTTTGGCCAAAAAAACGTCTCCGTGTTTCATTTTTCAGGGACTTATCAGACTGCCTAGTATAACTGGAGGGAACTAGACATTGTCAGAGTTATTGGCAAAATAAGAGAGACAGACTATGAGTTTGCGTTATAAGCTATCTCTCTCGCGTAGCAATCTGATTGGCTGTTTACCGCTCCCCTCTAAATGAAGATTAGATAGTTTACATGTCTGCGCAAACAAAGAGATATTTATGGAGCAAAATTAAAAATAACAAGCACGTTTCTGTGCGAGAGAGATAGCTTATCCCCCGCCCCAGTCAGTGGTGGCAGAACGCGGATATCTCTGGCAAGCGCAGTAGTTATTCCTATGTATTTTTAGGTTATGTAAGGCCATGTGTCAATTTAAAAATACACAAGATTCACTACTGCACATGCTAGAGATATCCGCGTTTGCTTAGAATATCACTTTTTATCTTAAATAATTGGTACTTAATAAGTAACTTAATAAGAATACATTGTAGGGCATAGGCATGTTAAGATTACTACAAAAGTAAGGCATATGGATGATAAATTCCGCAAGCATTAAGTTGTTCGATATTTAAGATGAAAAGGTCTTTCTATACGTGTAATAATAGCATCCTCAGATTTGGCTGAATTAAAAAAAACCCATTAGGAAAACGTACAAATTCATTCGAAACTTATTTAAATTAGAAATAAAAAATACGACAACTGAATCTACAATTATTTATGGGCTTTATTTTCATGCAGATGAGAATAGTTACACCGACCCTTGAGATCTGTTTGGCACCACGCTCAGGGATTATGCCGAACTTTCTGTTTCATTGATATTTTGTAGTTTGGGATCCCGCTAACAATAATATCCATGCCTTAAGGTTGAAAAAAGGATACTTCTTCGTGGGCGCTGTACCAAAGTTAACGTTTCATGCACACTTGAGACCCCCCGAACTATAATATCCATGTCTAAAGGTCAAGAAAATTATACTTTTCCATCGATGTTGCATCGTATGTTGCTTTTCATGCAGGTGAGAAGGGTTACACCGACCCTCGAGGACTGTTTGATACCATGCTCAGGGATCATGCTGAACTCTCTGTTCCATTGATATTTTGTATTTTAGGGTCCCTTGAACGGTAATATCTAGAACTGAAGGTTGAGAGATGGGTAGCTTTTGTCAGTGTTGCATCGTAGGTCGCCTTTCATGTATTTATTCAATCTAATTAAATAGGTCCTATTAACCACATCGTCAAGACGAAAGTATAAGAAGTGTGCTTGGGGGTTGTCTAATTACTGTAAAAACATTTAATTGGTAGTTTTTGGATTAGGCTAACACAATCTGAATTTGATTAAACATCACCAATTATGTACATTAGTACTTATTAAAACTAATTAATCAGGTCCTATTAACCGTGTCGTCAAGACTGTAATAGAAAGTGGGTGTCTACGGGTAGTTTACCTTCCGTAAATAAATGAATTTGTGGTTTTCGGATCATGGTAACATAAACTGAATTTGAAGTTACATTATCAATGGCATCATTCCTCATTAAAACTGATTAATCATGTCTTACCAACTATGTGGTCAAGGCTTAAGTATGAGAAAGGTGTCCGGGGGTAGTTTAACTACTGTAAAATGTTAATTGCTAGTTTTCGGATCAGGCTTACACAAACTAAACGTGATTAAACATCACTAAGTGCGTACCTACTTATTCAAACTAATTAATCAGGTCTAAATGTCGACTGAATGTCTAAATGACTAAATAAAACATGAAATAAAATAAAAATAATATATAATGACTAAATTTCGACGTGCAGAGATGGTACCCTACTAACGGTTCACGTGCACAGATGAGAGACTCCCAACTGTGCACGTCGAAATGTAGACGTGCACAGATGGCCCGGTGCACCGTTGTGTCTGTGGACAACAACGTGCACAGTTGTGCCGGTAGCCATCGACCTGCACAGTTGTATCCTTCCCGTCAATTACGTCGTCTAGACTAAACTACGGAGATGGTGTGTGGGGATAG
This sequence comes from Belonocnema kinseyi, assembly GCF_010883055.1. Taxonomy (NCBI): domain Eukaryota; kingdom Metazoa; phylum Arthropoda; class Insecta; order Hymenoptera; family Cynipidae; genus Belonocnema; species Belonocnema kinseyi. The sequence goes on along the minus strand of NC_046664.1, from coordinate 110,544,144 downwards.
TTTGACTAAGATATATAACAAATTTTTGGTAAGATAAGAGCGATTTGATTCCCTTACTTATATTTTTGTCACAACAGCATTAGCCCTATCTTCCATCCATAACCTCGTCACGTTTTAATTTGATTACAAAATATGCAGGTTATATTTTGTTTATGAACTGTAGTCTCCTTTTATGGACAATTTTGAAGCTTTTGATTTTGGAAATTGGTTGTCATGATGAAAAAACCTCTTTTAAATAAACTTTTAGATTTCGGGCATCGGTGGCTTGTGATAAAGGAGGTTTTGCTGCCATGGCAACCTGATTGGCAATTACCAAACTCTTTACATTATGTATGTCCTTTTTTTGAAAGAATCTTTCTAGTTTAATCATGACAGAAATTCTGCATTAATTTTCTATTTTCTTCGTCTGGGGCAATGTTTGTTTGATATTGGAGTCAAGTTTATAAAAAGGAACGCTGAAGAATTTCCTTGTACTTGGAATTTAGTCACGCCGCCCCTCAGAATAAGTTGCTACATATGTGCAATGGTATTACAGCCACGAGCGATGGTACACATATCTGATTCAGAAAATGATTAAAAACAACAAATCGCAATTTATCGACTTGATGAACTTGAAATAGCTCCTCAAGAGATCGATGAACATACGAGGATATGCCTAAACTGCAATCAAAGCATTAATATGGAGATGAATGATTTAACACTTGATCCTAATTGTCTGACACTCAATGTTTTAAAATAAAGAAGAAATAGTTCTTGTATATTTTGTAACAGAAAGCAAGATTCGACCAGGTTGACGGTGGAATGTAGGGTTAATGTTTTTGTAAAAAAAAAAAATGTTTACGTGCCGGAATCCACTCGTTCTTGCCCTGAACATCGGGATGTGAGTGGCTTTATGCCGAACGTCTTGCTAAACGGTTTAGCATTTTGAAATAGGCCTTATCGCTTGTCTGGTGTCCAGTTACAATATTTTTTGCAAGGCCTACATGAATTATCGAAGATTGATGAGTCTGATTTTAATAATGAAAAAACTTTTACAGATGACGAGTTTCATTCAATCAGTCCCATAACACGCGAGCAATTCCGGAATTTATATACGTATTACGATGCTGTACGTGATGCTCTGCAAGATCGATGGGTATTTCACCGTATCAGTCGAAAGGATTTGATGATTTTTTTCTGTAAGCTTCGCCAAGGGCTGAGTCATGGCTTTTTAAATGTTATTTTTTGATACGATAGCAGGCAAAATGTGAGTCTCATTATTTCTGTTGTGAGAAGATCCTTGATGACACGTTTTGTTTCCAACAACATAGGGTTGACGGCTATAACACGGGAGCAGTATATACAGAGACATGTAACGGACTTCGAAAATGAACTTTATAATCCCACTCCTGAAGTTCAAAAAGTGATTGCCTATATAGATGGAACTCATGTATATATCCATAAACCCAGCAATTTCAGAGCACTCAGGCAAACATACTGCGTTCATAAAGGTCGCCACTCAATTAAGCCAGCCTTATATAACGATATAACGATGCTGCCATGCTTATTAATTAATTCGAAGTCGTTGTTAATGGGCTGCGAGAATGGTTTGAAAACGATGGCATTATCATTGTGGACCGTGCTTATCGTGATGCCCTACCGCTTCTTGAAAATCTTGGTATTAACCATTAAATGCCACCTCTGTTACTTCGTGGAAAAAGGCAATTTGATACAGAAGAAGCAAATGGCTCAAGATTGTTCACTACACGAGGTGAATCGTAGAGGCACGAAATGACCACATAAAATCGGTTTTTAAGTTTTTTGGAAATCTCATGAACATGAACCATGCCATTAACATCAGCGATTTTTACCGTATTGCTGGGGCGATCCTCAACAAGTGTCGCCCTTGCATACAGATGGCTGAAGCGACCGTAGACTTAGCCCAAACAATGTTACAAAAATCACGTGAACCCAACGTCGTCCAGGCCAGAGTTAGAATTAACAACCTGCATACCAGGAATGCCAGATGGATTCATTTTAATGAACATCAAGTACCTTATTTCCCTTTGCTGGATATAAATTCTCTGTAGGAACTGACGGTACGAAACTATAAGATGAATCTAGCAGGAGCTTACGTCCGAAATAAGCTTGACAGGGAGCGAATGGAAGATTTAGAGTTGGACGAACTTCTCGATGAGCCAGGTTTAATCAGAGTTCGAGTGTATTCTCGTTTCAGACGCGCAACGAAATATCAGAATCTGGATATTCTATGTAGAAGATAACTTGGTTTAAGCAGCCAATAATCCATAGCTACAGCTGGATGAAGCACAAAACAATGAAAAAATATTGGGGTACTACTGTACTTGTAAAACTGGGGCCAGGACAGTCGGATCATGTGCACATGTAGCAAGCATATTATTGTATTTAGGATACGCACGCCATCAGCCAGCAGTAAAGTATCTAAACAGATCTATGATTAATAATATTGAGGATGCGGGTCAAGAGGAACAGTAAAATGATATACCAAAACTCGTCTTGTTTGAGCAAACTAATTTTTATAGTTGTTTTTACTGACCAGAGCGTCATTCAATACCAAACCATACACTAATGTTGCTATAACTGGTCTAAGCGCTTACCAATATTGCCCTCATAGACCGGATCACATCATAATATTACCTTAACTGGCTGAAAATTATCAGAATATTGCTATTATTGATCTCATCATTCTTTAATCTTGCCTTGACTGGCTGGATAATACTCCAGAATTGCCTTAATTGGCAAGATCGTGCACTGATATCGTGTTGATATTGTCTTGATTACCTGGATTTCTTTCCTTAATTGGATGGACAGAGACTTAGGCATGACATAAATATTATCGATCAAGAGGCCCTAAGCCTAACATTAAGACATGGATATTATTTTTGGGGGATCCTAAACTACAAAATATCGAAGGGACAGAGAGTTAAACATGATCCCTGAGCGTAGTGCGAAACCATCTTCGAGGGTCCGTGGAACTCCTCTCGTGTACATGAAAAGTGACATTTGGTCCCTCCTATCTCGAAACCTGGCGTTTTTTGGACCCAGTGTCTAAGGACTTTATTTGATCAGGATATTATAAACTACATAATACTACAGTTTCAGCCAATTTTACCGGGACCATATTTTCCATAAATGTGTGCAGGGTCCTTTGAACAAATTAAGGCGAAAATAATTCGCCCATATGAAGTTTATTTTGGATAATGTCGGAGCCAGCGAAAAGTTTCGCTGCCCCCGACAGTATGTTTTCCATAGTTCGAGAAGAATCGATCATACTATTATACTAATACAATTTATAGAAGAGAAAGAAATCTATGTTAATGCATAATATTTGGAAAATCCGTTTTTATATGAAGAGACTTTCGGTATGTAAAATTTCGTAATTTAACGTCTGGTAAACAACAATTTAGTGCTCGTAAGCAAATACCATATTTCATCGATTTTTTCCATACTATTTATTTAGGAATGTACAATAACGTTGTTTTAGAATCAGATCCTTCCCTCATCAGATTATTTTAGATCATTTCGCAGAAATTTATGAAAAAAATAAAATGTTAAAGGTATAAAGGTGACGGGGTGTGCACCCTTTGTCTCCATCTTAAGAAATTGTAATTTCTTGTTGAACGCAATACCAGCCGAAACGTATAAGTTTTAAAAATAACTTCGGCCTGTAAAAATTCTTAATTTAACGTCTGGGAAACAACAAATTAGCACTGTTAAGGAAAACCCTTATTTCATCTACGTCTTTCAGGCTATTTATTCAGCAATGAACCATAAAAACGTTTTGAAATCAGACTTCTCTCATCAGATTATCTTAGATCATTTCGGAGAAATTTATGCATAAAATCGAAAAACGTTGAGTCGTCTAAAATTAAAATTATAAAGTTATAAAGGTGACCTGAGATTATTTTCTGGGGGCATCGGTCTGAATTCGAAACGTAATTATTGTAAATTTCTGAATAAATAGTCTGGAAGAAGTCGATGAAATATGATTTTTTCTTAGAAGTACCAATCCGTTTTTTATAGCTAAAGTTTTTTCATCAACATAATTCGAAATCGATATAAAAACGCTCATTTCTAATATTTAAAACATCTGTTTTAAACACATACACTTTTTTCAATACATAATTCAAAGTTGATCCATGAATAGAAACCATTTTTCGAACATAAATTTTTATATAAAATAATTCTGTCAATTTTTGTAAAAAAAAATCATAAAGCTGGGAAAGGGACACGTTGCGACAGAACTTTTACCTTCCCTTTTCCAGTTTAAAAAATTACGATTTCAAATAGATAATTAGATTTGTCTGGTTTTTCATTGTATTTTTAAATTTCTTATATTATTTTTTAATTTTGTATTTTTTGTAAATATCTATTTTTAAGTCGATCAAGATGAAAACTTTAATTTTATTGATATGTAAAAAATCGCTAATGCTTTCTCTAGGAGGAAACAAATACGTTTGCTAACGGGAAGCAACTGCTCAGATACAATTAAAAAATCATTTTATTTTCTACACGAAGAGTGAGTCAAAACCGGACGATTACTCGGGCACGAACGTATTCCAAATCGCGATTACTGGGCCATCAGTGAATTTTGTCTCTTTATTTAATCTAAATTAAACTTAGTATTACGTATGTTGTAAGCCATATTTGTATAATATTCTAGGAAGTTCCATGTTTTAATTAATATCAATACTTTTTAAAATTATCCTTCCCAACATAATTTTCTACACATTGGGGCACAGGGGCGTAGTTACCTCTGTATCAGCCATATTAATGATACGGGGCCCTCGAAGTCCTGGGGGCCTCCAAATCAAAATTAATGAATAAGGTTTTTGTTTATTTTTCTATCCCCCCCCCCCCCCCCCCCCCCAAGAACTTTCGATACAGCGCCCACACAGGGTTAGATACGCAACTTCTGTTACAGGTCTTCAAGCAGTGGGCGTAGCTACAGCATTTTTACTTGTATTGTATTTAACAGCTCTATACGAAATTTTTTTACACAAATTAAAGGAACACATGTAATCGTTATTAGCACCTCTTGACATTTTTTCCTGAGGAGCTACTGCCTTCCAGAGTCGAAAGTCGCTGATTTGTTGTGGAGATGTTAGATCAAGTATAAATATTGCTGGTTTAGCAAAACATTTTGGCCGTGTGTAGTGATTTTGAAAAAAAGAACTTTTCATCAATGGAAGAGTGCATGGAAATCGCATGGGAATCGTACAACATTCTTGTAATATCAGGTGATGACGTGTCGTCGTGGCGACGAAAGCATCAGTTACATAATGGCGTGGCTGGAACGGATGCTTTCAGTCCCGGACACCCCGCGTTCAACAACCCCTTTTGCAAAGTGACTATAGAACAAAGGATTCAGTCTCTTCTCTGCGGGTGCAGTGATTATTATGCTCTTTGACGAATCTCTCTGTCTGTCAACGGTAACTCCGTGAATCGATATTTCTATAACTCTTTAATCGTCCTACATCACAATGCGTATGCCCTTATTTTCAAAAATCTTTAACACCTACATATACGGACGTTTCCCCGAAAGTGTAATTTTTCTGTCAACATAATTTTAGAGGTATATGTACACTTGAAATATAAGTTATATTGATTGAAAATGTACAGACTCCCTGAATCTGAAAAAAATATATCTGTATACTATTTGTTACTAGCTACAAATTGAATGTTTTTGTATGCACAGAGTTTTTCTGCACAATACTTTTGAAAATTCTGGTACTAATCATTCCAGTTCAGTATATAGCATTGGCTACATTGAGAGACTTTTTGTTAGAATAAATGATAAAATTGAATGAAGCATAAGAATCTTATTCGACTATATCAAAAATAACTTACTTCATTAAAAGATTTAGCCTTCAGAAGGAGGAACTAATTACACAAATTAAATACAATAAAATACGGAAACACGCGTATAATGCGGCAAGATTCGAACCTAACTCACCTAAAGCACTAACACATTCCCTAAAAATTAAACCCTATGGCTAACTCATACATTATGGAATATTTGGCAAAAATATCGGCTAAGCGGCGTCGCTTCACAATTCAGGGCAGTATAATAAATATCTGGCCCCTTTTTTACGAGTGATTTGTTGCTTCAGACATTTGGTAATAGATTAGTTAAGCATTTCATCATTTTCAAAGATTAAATTGATTTGTTATAAAATATATTTTTTTTAACGAAACTGATAATATTATTGTATAAATAACATTCTATAATTTGATATTTTAGTAACTCAGTATAATAAACTTGAGCGTATTTAGATGTAATATTTTATAAATTGTACTCATTGAATTAAATCTTATTACCATAGTGATTTCGTGAGAAAGAATTCCTAATGTTTTAAATCCCATAGTAAATGAAGGAATTGAAAATAGAAAGAGTTAACTTTTATTTATATTATTTTATATCATAAATTTTCGAATCGATCGGAAAATGGAGTCAACATATTGAGGATCATTCTCAAACGAAACTATATGAAAAATCAAGAATAATGATTTCATAGTTTGCTATGCATCTCAGATTTCTGTCTACTTAGTATTGACATCAATTTCTAACAGAAGTTTTCGAGCATATGATATTCACCATTTTCTCATTTAAATTATTTTTTGAAAACTCATTAAAAAAAATATAATTTTTTCATATTGTTAGTTCATAAATGGAGATTCATAATATTTCGTATTTAGAATACTACTTGGTGTTCTTCGTGTTTTAAATACTCATATGATAATATTAAACTTCGGTACTGAAATACGAATAAGTATAATAAAACCTCGGTTTTCCTTATTTTTGAACGATATTATACTAAATTCTAATTGATTTTTTACATTTATTTCAACAACAGATCTCTTGTAACCGTTCTTACAATTCAAGTTTTCCCTCCAGCATCTGTAGGTGTGGAGGTATACGTGCATCTACTTATCGTCAAACTTCCTTCCATTTCTTATTCGATTTAATCGTTTGTCAGGCATCACATTATAAAGAAAGAAGATATGCTACTAAAAGTGTTGAATTAAGTATCACACATTCAAATATCGAAAAATTTCATTTTTTCGAAAAAAATGCCCCCTCCGTCATCTAACTTTACTTCAAAGACTTCTTGAAGCAAACTTTTCTATGCTTACAGAAATCGAAAACTATATTTTGAGCCAAACGAGATTAGCATATACCAACTTAATATTGTAGTATGCGCGAAAGTTAAGTCCAGTTTAAAGCTAAATTTTCCCCTAAACACTTACAGCTGTGGAAATTGCGGACATCAAGATAGGATAAAATTTTTAACTCAATTTGCTGTATTTTGGTGTTAAAAAACGCCCCTAAAAGCAAAATAATGTGCCTAAAAATAACGTGGCCTTTATAGAGAAAAATATATTAATTTTATAAAAAATATCTAATAATATTCCCTAATCCTGTACATAATACTAAAAAAAATCGACCCAAAATAATCTTCTGTTCCCCATTTATTTTTTCATAAATAAATTTAGTTAATTAAATATATATATATATATGTATATATCTCAAATATAAATATTAAATAGAACAAGACGATATAACGTTCAAATCTTAAGAGGTACATTCTTTTATTTCAAGTCGATTCTTAAATGGCAATTGTTAATTGAGAATTTTAGAATATGTGTTTTTCATAACATTTATTTGTGAAGATTAACTATTGAATTTTATTTTAATACGTAATTTTCATGTATTTTTTGAAGAAAAATGTTTATTATTTAAATATAAATTAAAATTACAGTTTGGAATGGAACGGGAGACGTAATGGGGTGAGTCGGGATGAAGTACTGTTTATTACAAAACATAAGTGTAACTTTTTATGATTGTACGTATTTTATATTAGGTTACTTCATGAGAAGTTGAAAATGGTATTTATCCAGTTTTATTTTAATCTATTAATATTTTCATAATTTTAATATATTTGTGTAAGGAAAGGTTTTTTTCCCAGGTGTCTGCAGTTCAGAATACTCTGTTAAACCCAAATAAATTATATACGAATTAAAAAATTATAGTTTTGATAAAGATTAATATATAAAGAATATATAAATAATATAACTCCACACGATATTAAAATTAAAAGTTACTTTTTTGATTGAAAACTAATAAATTATTAAAGTGTTCCATCTCACCTCCGTACGTGTCCCGTTCGCCCTAAGTTTGGGGCGAGATGGAACAAAAGCACTACACTAAGAAAACTATATCCCATAAATTACAATATATATCGTAATTCCTGCGCTATATATCGTAATTATCGCATTGTAATATCGCAGAATCGTGATATCGTACATTGCAAGTTTTTACATTGTATACCGCACAATTGTGCAATCTATAACGTAAGAAAGGGGGTTTTCCATCCGTCAGTTACATTTTCGCTTTTGCTAAATGGTATTAAATAAGTTCTAATTCGTCTACAATAATGTGATTTATTTCGGAGGAAATATATCAGTAAGAACAAATTTTTTGTGTGTTTTCTGTTGTTGATTCTACCTGTTTTACCAAAATTTGCTCAGTTCAGCGCGACGCAGTTGACGATTTCAGACTTATTTTGCTGACCTCAGTGAAACTTTCGCCAAAATATGTTTAATCATTAACCGTTTGCAGGTCTTACCTGCAGCAAAAGTTTAATTTTTTCTGTGATGGTTTTAAATCTGGTGTCCCGATTCATAGCTCGAACTGACTCATACTCTGCCTTTCTTCCATTTCTGCTAAGAACGCCGTAGCAAACGACAGCAACAAAATTTAACTTAATTTTTTTCTGTGATATTAGTGCATTATAATATCGTACAAAGCTTCGGGACCTGATTGTACGTTATCATATTGTGCTTTCTTGCAATATAGAGGTTTTGCGATATCATTGTGCGATATCTTTTTCTCCGTGTACTTTTCAATTTGCAGTTTTTATTCGTAATAATTTTTTTTGTCACATTTAATTCTTCACCAAATTTAAACATAGAGCTTCACAGTATTTGAATAATAACTTATATTGTTGTATTTCACAGCAGAAGGCCAGTCATTTAATGAAAAAATAACCGATTCTATTCCGTCACGGTCTCCCCTAGCCTAAATTCTTTAAAAAAGTACAAAGAAACTATTCTCGAAGTTGTCGAACAATTTTAGAAGGAATTATCATTAAAAACCCTTTCAATAGTACGTAAACATGTGTAAGGTAGATGTAATGAAAAAAAGAAAAATCATTTTTAACTCGATTTATTTCCTTTGAAAGAAGCAAACACCGATAACCTTTATTTAAATCCAGCATATCAAATTTATTTCACGGAGTCTGTTTGCCACGAGTGTTTGCAAATCCGCAGCTGAAGGTGCGACGATGCATCTCACCGGAGGATTTCCTCGGAAACAGAATGCATCTGACCACAGACGTGCAAACTCTATATATTCAGATATATCCTATGCGTATCGTGGTACATTGAAAATTATATGCTTGTACTGAACATACAAGGTGATCTCTAATGTCTAGTGTCGAATTGCCCATACCTCAAAACGATTCATTTCAAATTTGTAATACAAGCAGATTCCTTAAAAATGTGACGGTGGAATTACAAATTTATAGATTCTTCAATAATAAAATAATAAACCTTGATAATAAAAACACAATGGATCAAAAATCAGTACAAACTTTTAGTTTTAGAATTGCTTAATAGTTACATAACAGTTACGTGAATTATTTAGCAGGTATACAACGGCTGTATAGAAGTTCAGCAACCTTCAAATCACTGTTATATAAAAGTCATAAATAAAGTTTTAAACCTCCCAAATTTGAAAAAGTTTAACATATAGAAAAAACAAATAAAAAAATTCATATGAAGTAATTTTCTAGAAAAGTTTCAATTGCCTTTATGGAATCCAGAAAAGTGGGAAAACTAGCTGAGATAACGCTTGGTCTCTATAAGGGCGAAGTAAGTTTGAGATGCCGGAGCAGGGTCAAAGGATAACACGGGTCTCGACCGTAGTTGCCTTTGACACGAATACGTTTATGAGATCGCTTGCCCTCTCCTTTCTCAACTTAAGGTATCTTCCACACAGAAGTTTTCAAAAATTGATGTTTGCTAATATTAAAATCAAATTTGGAAATTTTCCAAACCACACAACTATTTTAAACTGAGCCTCTCTAATTATCTTCAGGATTTTTAAAAGTTCAAATCTAAATGAAAAAGATCGAGAAGTGAGGTCTATAAGTGATCTTCACTATCACGTTGGTAGGTAATTTTGTAGATCAATTATGAAATCAATTTTTATTATTTATTGAGAAAAGGGGATTTTCAATGTCAGAAAGGAGAGGTCACTATCTTGTTTTTCTCGATTCGGCTTGCTATATATTCAGGACAATGAAATGCCCATGTAAGTTATCCTCGAAGTTGCCGAACTTGATCTCAGTCAAACAACTTTAATTAAATATCTCTCGCGAGATGAAACGAACGGAGATAATACTAGTTTGATTGTCTTTACGGGGCTTCTGCAGACTGAAATGAATAATGGTCACAATCGATAATTACTGAATGCCTCAAATCTTCTCTGGTCTTTGCGCGATTTTATGAGCCTTCTTCTATTTACAAACTGTAAAAAAAACTTATTATTATCATCGCAATAAACTGTTTGCAACTGAATTGAAATAGTACAAATAGTGAAAAATTATAAACAAAATTCCATTTCCAATCTTGAAGAGTTGTCGGTTGGTTCATTTGAACTATTTCAATACAAAGAAGTGTGAAATTGAATCTTAACCCGTTTCCAAAATAACGGTCACGATAACTCATTTTCGGAAGAAGGCATTATTCTTAGCCAAACCTGTGACTTAAGGCAAGCTCAACTGCCTACCTACCTACGCGGTTTAACATCAAGAGTATTATTGCCCTCTAGCACAAACGTATCACACGTGCGCTTTGCTAATATTTACTTTCAACCTCCCCCACCGAATCCGTCCCTCATAACCGTATTGTTTTCTGATCGCTTCATAAACCAAATTTCGCATCACAGTGACCCTACAAAAATGTCAGATTAAAACGTATTCAACAGTATTGCACTTTGAATGTGATGTTTTCGTAAAGCAGAATTCCAGAGATCATCTCGTGAATGCTATTGAATACTTAGCAGTCACACATTTTCTTCTTCGTATTCAGTCGCATTCAATAGCATTGAAATAAAGTCTGTTTCGAAATCAATCGCGTTCAATAGCATTGAAACATACCCAGCAAACACGAAAGTATTGATGCGCATTTAATTAAAAAGAGTAAGACACCCCGCAAATCCCGCTTTGTAACAATGAGGCATTGGACCAGTATGTCAATGTGTGTAAATTCGAGAAAAAGGTTTTTTAATTTTTAATTCTTCTTCACTTGTAAATATGATGCAACATTTTGAAGTCAGTGATTTACTTCACTGTGCCAGAGCGCAGACACTTCAAAATTGGCCATTGCGTCTAAATTCGTGAGAGTACATACAAGACGTACATAATTTATAACCAATCTTAATTAAATTTTCCCATATCTCAGGGAAGACACTGTAGACGGGATTCACGCGCATTCAAAAATGTTCATCGGCCCCAATCCTTATCAATTATTCCTTTTTTGCTGAGTATTTGATCTGATGCATTAACACGCTATGAATACGAAATCTCTCACTTCGCATTCAGACGTATTCAAAATTAAGATGTTATATGTGAACTCTCGTCATGAAAAGTATTGTATTTCCGATCCAATCCGAGGTTATAGCAAAGCAGATTTCGAGAGAACATGTCGATAATGCGAAGCAATACTTTTAATCTGACGTTTTTTGCAGGGAAGCAAAGCGCTCCAGCAGTCGCGTATGCTATGATACCTACCTATGTTAGTCACGTTGTGTAACGCGGCTCTATGATTTTCACCTCCCACTAACCAACCCCCGCAGCGCGAAGGCTCAAAAGTACCGTTCCTCCTCCACCACCCCCATCATCACCACCCGTCGCGGCCACCCCTTCAGTCACGCGGGTAGCTGGCAGTCGCATTGCAAACAAAAGACGAGCGAAAGCGCGCGCCACTGATCGCTCGCGCTCGATGCGACAGCGAGTGACGTTCTATCCCCCCTAATCCCATCCCTCCCTCCATACACACACACCCACCCACTGCTCATCGTCGTCATCAACCCCACGCGGTGTCTCCTTCTCCACGAATCTCTCAATCATCCAACCACCTACCACGTTGTCACCCTACTACCCCTGCGACTATTCGGATCATGGTTAAAGCGGGGATATGGGGGAGTGAGGCCTACAGTGATTCCCACTCTACTTTGAACACAAGCAAAGCACACACCACCCTCCCTACTCGGTCGACCGCGGCAGCAGTGGAGCTATCTGTTGTTATCACCAGTTATTTGCATCCCTTCGTAGACGCAGGGTTTCGTACAGAAAGGGAAGGGGTGATCTGTGTGGAGGTGGGGGTGTCAGTGAGGCGAAATACTCGGGAGCTTACTTCCCAGGGAATACTACTCGCGTAAAGCGAGTCTAGAGAGCTGAACAGTTTTCGAGCGCTTCCCATTTCGAAACAACCCCTCTTCCCCCTGGAACTAACCCCAGCAAGCTGCCTACCTCTCGTTTTTTTGCTCTTCATTCAGTCGGGGTTCCTTTTTCGATCCTGCTCTATTTTTTTTTTTTTTTTTTTTTTTGAGGAAGATGATATGGCGATATTGCCTGAGCTGTAAGAGTGTATGATTTAATTAAGGAAAACAAGGTATGATTAGTTCCGTTAAAGTTGTGGATATTAACACAGAAAAAAAGTAACCCTTACCCCGATTTTAGAGTAACCTTTCCTGCAACAAAAATTACCTACACGTAGTAAGACTTATCTACCACATTGGGTATGGCTACCATGTCAAATTCATGGTATCTTTTTTTTCGATGCGAAAAACTTCAACTTCACCTACTTGAAAAATAACCGCAATAAAAATTCACTATTTTTTCTATGAGGTTTTTTATTATGCCATGTACGGTGAATGTTCACTCGGGGGATTCGCGAACGGTAAGCTATTTCTAGCACGATTAGCACTCAGAAGGGTAACATTCGTGATACACCTAGGTCGTGTATTCACTGCGATCAGCTAATGTTAGCATTAGATTTGACGCCAATGATGACTGTGTGCACTCGATGATATCGAATATCTACATTCATATTCGGCAGGCGGAAAGCGGCTGTACTCGGGCAGACGGTTTTCTGTAGGTTCTCTCTGCCCTGGCTAAACAACGAATCAAATTCGAGTACTTCTAATAAAGCCGGGTGCAGCCGCAGATTATCACTGCATGTGATTGAATGCATACAGTAACTCTAAGACTACCTTAGTAAAGTAAAATTATAGTCTTAACAATACTAACAGCAATACAACTACCATCTACTTGTTGTAAGTAGATCTTGTATAACTGGTATGTACATATCTATTATGTAACCATAACATTACTGTTATAAAGATATGGGTCATGTTAAAATAGATTTCAGTTTCTTGTTTCTGGAAGTTTATTTAATGTTCCTATACCATATTTGATGTGTAACCAACAGATACTACAAATAAAACCTTTAAAAAGGCTTTTTATTAAGTGTTCATTTAATTTTCTTGTTTATTCATTATTTAAATAAAATTCATAAAGACTGTCAATTATACATATACTTATTTACTAAAACCCAAAATTCCGTTTCTGAATTAAAAATTCAACTTTTAGAGCAACTTTAAGTTACTTAAATCGGTAGCTGTCAAGATTAACTTTACAATTTTGTAAGTTTTAATAATAACTAGTTACTTTTTTCAAGATGTAACTGTAACTTGTAACAAGTGTATTTTTTTAGCATCTTGACCAACAACGAGGGGCTGCTCACTGAAAAATATGAAAATCTTAAAACTATGATTGCGGTAGTCTCAATCGAATTCGCATAGAGAGTGCTAGGATATCCTTGAGATTGCCGATAGTACCGAGATTTCCAACACTCCTCGCGAACGGGACTCTCCAGGAGAAACCAGACTCGTCTAAGGTCGGCCACACTTGCCGAAAAATGTGGTCAGAAGTAATAAACAAATTGAAATATAACAAAAAGGCTGTTATATGTTTTTGAAGTCGCTAATTCCGAATTTGGTATGATTTGGCGCTCAGACTTATAAAAAATATAAGATTAGAATACAAATTTATTACGAGGGATTTTGGGGTTTCTCATTAGGAATTTTGCATTATAAATAAAAAATGATAAAGAGCGGATGCAAAATAGTGTAAAGATTCACAAAAAAATGTATATTATTTGCATAAAAAATTTGTTATCAAAGGTTTTTTGCATATCTGATTACGAATCTCGTATTGAAAATACATAATTGAAAATTGCCGATGCAAAATGGTGGACGTTTCCATTAACTTTTATAGGTCCCCATGGGGTCGTTAGCGCTAGACTGCTATTAAATCCATAGGTGTGAATTTTAATGATAAGGATCGGAAACACAAATCGGAGAAAATATTTAAAATAAACAATTTTTGTTTAATCTAATCATACTTTAAGGATTGTATTTGTGCATTTTCTTATATCAGTCATCCAGCTGTGCGACTTGTCTTCATCATACTAGGCAGTCTGGTAATTCCCTGAAAAATGAAACACGGAAACGTTTTTTTTGGCCAAATTCGGTTTTATTTTTCAACATACTCTCCTTTTAGGTCGATACAGCGAATCTAACGATTTTCTAACTTTTTGATACCGTCCGAAAAGTACTCGATCGGAAGGTC
>NC_046664.1:110511973-110529264 GCF_010883055.1 Belonocnema kinseyi | reverse complement strand
GGCGATTTCGATTTTCAATCGGTCCAATAATGATGAATAGTATGCTCCGGTTATGGTTTTACCTTTTTCAAGATATTCCACGAATATTATGCCATGTGCATCTCAAAATACGGAGGGCATAACCTTTCCGACCCATTGTTGCATTTTTGGACGCTTCGGAGCACTTTGGCCCGGTGGAACCGACTGTTTTGCCTGTTGCGTTGACTCAGGAGTGTAGTAGTGGATCCAGGTTTCATCCATGGTTATGAATCGGCGCAAAAACTCGGTCGGCTTACGCGAAAATAATGCCAAATTCTGCTGGGAAGTTGTCACACGAATTCGTTTTTGGTCCACTGTGAGCAAACGCGGCACCCATCGCGCGCAGAGCTTCTTCATGCCCAAAACTGAATGCACGATATTGCCCACACGTTCCAATGATATGCCTACAGCATTAGCTACCTCTCTCAATTTCACTTTGGGATCATTCATTCGTCAATCGACGGTGCAGAGTCCGGCTAATACTTATCCAGCTTGGCCTTGGTCTCGGATATCGTTTTCTTGCGACGATTGATTTTGATTGATTTGATTTTGATTTGAGTTTGATCAAAACTCGAAACTCAGATTTTTCCATATTAAAATAAACTCGGAGGTTAGTTGCTTCTCAGTGCTGTAACTTGTAAATGCGTAAACATAAATGGCTGAAGTTTGGACAGGCGTCATTTGAAGGATCAAGCTCGACGAAAATGGTTCACATTAGTGAATACTAATGCCATCTCTTAGAATTTTCAGGTACTTATCAGACTGCCTAGTAGTGAAGCAAGTGCATGAAGAAATTATTTCCTAAAAAAGTTACGAACTTATAGCTAGGTCTCGGATACAAGGTAAGAAAATTGAACATTAAATCCTTATTTCTATGAGAAATGTATGGAAAAATTTCGAAGTTCTTTACGAACAGTTCGAATTTCCTAGGAATAGTTTCTGAAAATTTCAGACCTAAATGTAAAAAGAAAAAAATTTACTGGTGCGATTTAATTTATGTTAGTTTATAAATTCTCTAGGGTCACAAACCGGCTCTCAAACAAAATTCCGGGTATGCGGCAAATTCTACTAGTAAGGGCACAACAAATCTATCCACCAGTTGACCAATACAGGCCTAATGCTTGGAGAAATCAAGAGGAAATTAAACAAGGAACTGGAACAAAAATTCACGAGTAATGAAGCACAATACAATTTTTATTTTTATACAGCCATATAAGTCCGGACATTAGAATAAGGTAAAATCAACTATTTTCAGTGAAAAAACTCAATGTTTTCTTATAAAATTAATATTATTGTTATAAAGCTTAGTGCCATAAATAGGTTTCCTCATTACAGGCCCACAAAAAAAGATGTCTGCACGAGAAAAGTTACTAGGCTATCCTTACGGATTTCGGTCCGCTGAATCCGAATATGGCCTTAGAATTTGTTCTACACGTCCCAGTTTTTCCCTAGATGCAGAAAATAGTGGAAAACCTAGAGATATTCTGGATATTATTTTGATAATACCAGTATACGGAAAAATAAACGTACTGGTGTCGTATTCTTATGTGTTGGGACTCTTAAGTACCAAATTCATCCACGAAAATTCCCTAGTGTTCTTATCGTTTCCCCTAGCTAGGATAAATCTAGGAAAATTGAAGGTCTTACGCATGCTATACTGCCTTATAAAGCAAAACGTAAGAAAAATGCTATTTTCTCTGCAGTTTTGCGCTCTCAATCTAAATTTGATCACTAAATTATTCGAGCTTTTACCAATTTCTCCCTAGATGCAAAAAGTAGGATAAATCCCAGGGATTTTCTGTTCACACAGGCCATAGGAGAATTTTCCTGTAAGAAACAACTGACTAGGCTAACCTTATGAATTTTGAGCCGCTGAATCCAAATCTAGCTTCCGAATTTCTAGTATCCGTCTCAGTTTTCCCCTAAATGCAAAAAATAAGCAAAAAATAAGCAAAAATAAGCAAAAAAAATAAGCTTGGGTAATTCTATGGAAATTGAAGGTCTATCTTTCTCATATTATATAGATTTATACGGTGGGGGGGATGCCATATCCTTTTCAGATTTGCGTGATAAATCGAAATTTTAACTTCAAATTTTTCGGGCTTGTTCCATTTTCTCTTTAGATGCAAAACGTAAAGAAAATACAAGGGAATTTCTGGTCACACGGGCCCATCAAAAAAAGTTGCACGGGACATGTGACTGATTTCGCACGCAAAACTGTAGAGAATATTAGATTTTTTATTTCTTCCCGTGTGAGTCTGTATAATCTGAGAAATACCTTTAATTTCCCTAGAATTACTCAAGCTAGAGGAAATAGAAGGAACACTGAAGAATTTCTGTGTACAAATTAAGTCTCTACAAGTCATTGCACTTGACAATATAATATCGATGTGTCTCTTTTCGCGTACACTGGTATTATCAAAATAGCGTGCAAATTATCCCTAGGGTCTTCTTTATTTTCTGCATCTAGAGGAAAAATGAGACGTGTAGGACAAATTCTGAGGCCATATTCGGATTCAGCGGCTCAAAATCCATAAGAGTAGCCTAGTCACTTGTCTCGTGCAGACCAATTTTTTGTATGGCCTATGTGACTAGAAAATCCCCAAGCTTCTTCCAACTTTTTGCATCTAGGGGAAAACTGAGACGTGTAGGACAAATTCTGAGGCCATGTTTGGATTCAGCGGCTCAAAATTCATAAGGGTAGTCTAATCACTTGTCTTGTGCAGACAACTTTTTTTGTGGGCCTCTTATTTTTGTCACTTTTTGAAAATATAATGGAGTTAATATTTTAGGAGTTATTATAAAGTTTGGTTTATCTTACACCAATATTTCGAATCATACTAAGCCTGCAAGATTCAATCAGTTTCTTTATGTGGATACTGAGGGTGAGGCTGTTAAAGAAGGAGACAGGAAATCTGCGAATACGAAACTTATTATAAGGTTGTTTTTCTTTAGCCAACTAACTTTCGAGTGCATACCAGATTTAAAGATTTCTGTAGAGATTTAAAAAAATGTTAAGTGGTTTCAAAGATTTCCGAGGTATTTAAATTGTTTCCATTTTTGTAAAGGAAAAGGAGAAATGTTTTAAAACTTGACAAATAGAACATTTTAATTTTGATAAAAAAAAAGATAAACTATATATCACATCTTTATCTTCTTAAGACTATAACTTATTTTAAAAAATGTTTTCTTTATTTATCATAATGACGGTATTTTGCACTTTCAATTCATAAGAGAGAGAAAATTCATTCACCATAAAATATTTCTTTGTAATTCATAATTTAATTAATTCGAGAATAAATCTTCTTGACTCTCGTTTTTACTAGACAATAATAAATAATAATTTAAGCTATAAAAATATATTTTGAAATTAAATCTTAGAGTTTTGTCAAGTTAAATATGAGAAACATTTTAAAATAATAAAAATGTCAAAAGATTTAAAACATTTCACCACAATTTCCAAAGATTTGAAGAGTTTTCACGAAGATTTCATCAAGTTTCCAACGATTTCAGGAAGGAATTAACATTTAAATGTAAAGTGGTAATTGATAAACTCTTCGACACTTTTTTTATCATTTCCATCTGAGAGAGAGGACTTTTAGTAGAATTTTAGGCATATTAGCGGACATTTAAGGAAAACTGTAAAATTAAGGTATTTTTAGGGGCCACATGTAAAAAGGTGATGTTCTGGGGACAGGCTCTAAAGCCTTTTTATGTGTTTAGAGTATTGATGTTATTATGTCGACCAGGGTAATTATTTAAATAATTTCTGATGTTAGATTTTGCCGATTACAGGTCAAATAATTTTTTGGAAAAACGAGCATCTGCCGTGTTCGATTTTTTCTCGTTTCTCTAGACAAATATTTAACTAGTAACCTGTTATTTATATAAGGATAGTTTAGAACATTTGTGTAATATTGTAATTGCACAAAAATAACGAAAAAAGTTTGTCAAATCAATTTAATTTGGAAAAGAATTAAACAAATGGGATCCTCAATCATCTTTGCTTTAAAACGAGGAGTCTTTTTTCATAGATTTCAGAGTCCAGGTCTCTCGGGACGAGTGTGTTCGAAAGCGAGGCAGGAAAGGGGTGGAAAACAATTTACCCGAAATTCGCGTCACCGCTTTGGTGCTGGATACATTCTTATTTGTCCCCACGGCAATCTGTCGGCTCTCAGCACAAACCCTTCCTCTCCATTTCAGTTCTTTTTCTTTTGCTTTTGCAGTTCTCTTCGTTCTCCTTCCCTTCCCTTCTCTACAATCTCTGCCACCCCACCTACCAACTACCCCTCCAGCAGTGCGAAACCGCTAAGTCTCTCGGGAATTTTAAACACCGGCGATTCGTCAATCCATCCTCCTTATTTCAATTTGGATTCTCGTGCCTACCTTTAATTTTCAATAAGAATCCTCTTTAAGTAATTAATATAATCATCTTCCAGATTTTTATAGAATTTTGTATTTATTAATTTATCAATTTTAAAATTGTTTGGTAGCAAATTGGGAAGTCCGAAAATAGGACAAGCGCGCTCCAAAGAGAAGCTTCCAGCATAGTGGTATAAAAACCCAAATTAACTCATTTTTCGTATTCTTTAACCAAGGGAAAAAAACGAACATACGGACCAATATATTTTTCTGCTAATACTTTAGGACTGATTAATACGATGTGAAACTGTAACCTTGTAGCACAAACATTGCAGGTGCTATAAAAATGTTAAACGATGGACGGACATCGGACAATCGTTAGAAGTGCTTCTGGCATAATAAAGGAAACCGTAAGAATTGGAAAGAATACAAAGAATTGAAAAGAATTTAAGAAAATTGAAAGACATCAAATGATTCAAGATAACTCAAAGAATTGATCAGATCCTAAAGAATTTAAGGGAACACAAATAATACAAAGGAATTAAGAGACTTCAAATAATTCAAGAAGACTCAAATAATTCCAGAGAACTCCAAGAATTCAAAAGATTTCAAGAAAATCTAAAAAATTCCAAAAATTTAAAAGAATTCAAAAATTTCAAAAGAATTAAAGAAGTTTAAGCAACTAAAACGAATTCAGAAATTTATTTACATCTAAATTTAGAATTCCCTAACCTTAATTTTTATTTAATTAAAAGCTCGTAAGGTCTAGAAATTAATTTTCCAAGTTTCTCCTGAAAAGAAATTGTTTAGTACATTCGTGATAGAATTGTCAGGATCTTCGCAAAAAAAATCAACAAGATAAATGTTAATCAATTTCAATATTACAAAAAACTCTTATTTTATAGCTTTAGGAATATTACTGGGATCCTATATGTATAAATACATGTATATGAACTAGAAAATAAAGTACAATTGCTTGTTGAAAATAGTTTTTAATTTTTTATTATTACATCATTTATAATCAATACGTTATACATTACTTATAAAAGAATACTTTCTTAGAAGATTTGGTTGATATATATGTGAAAAATAATAACGAAAATCGCCCATCTGATTTTTTATATTGACATTCGCGAAAGAAAATACATATTGTATATTATACATACATATAAATGAGGGTGGTCCAAAAATGCATTCCAAATTTTTTTTTCAATCTTCAAGGCAGGGCTCATCCCCTCCCTAAAGTTTTCATTTCCGGAGAAAGAAAATTCGTTATTTTTCGTTTTTCGAAATTCGAATATTAACACGTGCCACCGGGCACCTACAAATTCCGTTTAAATAACATTTGGAAATTTTCGAAAAATTGAACTCATGTACCAAGGTTTAATCGAAACTTGCCAACCTTCTGTTGGATTGAATACGAGTGTCTACGAAAAGAAACCATTTCATACAAATAAAAACTAATGAGCAATTTTTATATTTTCCACTACTTTAAAAATAATTGTCATTTGTTTACAAATGTTAATTATTTAAACCATTATTCATTTCTTGGAGTAGTACATTTTTCTAAAAATATTATGTAATTTTTTAAACAATTATTTATTGTTTATTTTCAAAATTTTTAAAATTGAGCCAGAGATGCCTACTTTTGTCAAATTGGTATCCTATGCTACTTTTTGTTGAATAATTACATAATTTTTATACTTTTTTCTAATTTTTAACAAACTCTTATTTGTTTTAACAATTTTTATTTTCTCAAGCAGTTATTTTTCGATAATTAAAAAAATCAACTAAGATAGAACATGTACAATTAATTACAATTTTAAAAGTGTCTTTGAAAAAGTCATCATTTAAACAAATTATATTTGTTTAAATAATTAAACAGTGCCTAATGTATTCTAGCTATACACTGAGCAGTCAGAAACATAATTGTATGTTTTCCATTTTATTTCATTTTTTAGATATTGGAAAAAACTGCTTCAGCAAATAAAGATTGTTTAAAAAAATAGACATTTATTAATCATAAAAGAAATGTACCAAAATTATGTAATTATTCAACAAAACGTAGCATAGGATACTAATTTTAAGAGAAAGTAGATATCTCTGGCTCAATTTTGAGAAATTTTGAAAATAGACAATGAATGATTGTTAAAATAATTTACATTCATTTGAACTAACACTCGATGAAGCGATAAAAATAGCAACAGAAATAGAAAGCGCGAACGACGCTGTCCATAAGCTGGATTCAAGGTCATCTGGAAGTCATGTCGATGATAATGAAGAGACACACCAAAATACAAACAGAATCCAAGAACGTGGCACGCAACGCAATAGAGGGAGATTTTCATCAAAAGGTCGACGCAGCCCTTCATCATCGTACCCAAAATATCAACAGAAACAACGGTCAGACGATGAAAGTAAATGTGAATGCCGTGGTAAACCAAATCATCAAAAAGATCATTTTTTGCACAAGAATAAGAGATGCGGTAAGCGCGGAAAAACGGGTCATTCATAAATTATTTGTAAATCGAATGTGAATAAAAAGGATGGCAAAAAAATCAAAGAAAATGTAGACTCTGAAGACGATGATAATTCTTCTTGCGAAGAACAAGATAATGATGATTTTTCAGATTTATTTTTAATTGACGAAAAGAATTCAATCAACTACAATAACATTAAACGAATGAAACCTCAATTTTTAGATGTAAAAATTTATAATAAGTACTTAAAGATGGAATTATATGGTGGGTCTGCAGTTTCTTTAATAAGCAAAACTAATTACAATAAATATTTTTAAAATTATGAATGAAAGAAAACTGTCATAGAACTAAACTAATATGCAGGAGAAAATTTTCAGCCCTTCGGCATGATAGAAAACGAAAGTATAAACTTTGGAGAGATCACATCAAAAGCGAATTTATATATAGCAGGAAAAATAGGTGTACTGCGGATAGGTCGCGATCAGTTAAACAAACTTGGGCTATGGCCGCTAGAAATTATACAGTCAAAATATAAAATAAATTCTGTTCAACAAAACACGACCGAAAATTCAAACGTATCAAATAAAGAAAAATTTTTACAACAGCATAGAAAAAAAATATGCAGATTACAGTCATTTATTTTTGGGCAAAGATACTTATACAAAATCTAAATTCTACATAAAAATGCATCCGTACGCGATTCCTATTTTCTGTAAAGCTCGAACGATTCCATTCACATTAAATAACAAAGTGTCGCAAGAAATAGACAGATTAGAAGAAGATAGAACGCTTAACCCAATCGAAGTCAGCGAAATGGGCTACACCAATAGTCCCTATAATTAAATCGGACGACTACTCGGCATACAGGCAAGTAGGCTGAGACGATTATTCACAACAATTTCTTGTAAAAAACACTCACAAAGGGCTATATCAGTATACTAAATCACCTAATGGTATATCCTCTGCATCTGGATTTTTTCAAAATCAAATGGAACAAATTTTTCAAATTTACCCTATGTGTGTGTTTTTCAAGACGATATTGTAGTAAAAGGAAAAACACTAGTGGAAATTGTAAAAAACACATGCAGCATATTAAATATACTGGAAGAATGTGGATTACAAATAAATAAAGAAAAAGTAGAACTATTTAAAAGAAAAATTGAACATTTAAGGTATCCTAAGTCGAAATATGCCCCTACTTTGAGACTCTTTACGCTAATATTTGTAGGGGCTAAGGTTGTAAAGAAAAGGATATTGCCATGCGATTTTTGCCACTACTTTAGCGCTCTTATGGGCACAAATTTCCGAATCTTCCATTTGGGGCGTCAAAATAGTAATTATTAGTACAAACTCAAGGCGTAATTGAAAGGAACCGCAAATGAGGAAAGCGTGCCAAAGCACTGAATTTTGAATTTAAACTTATTTGATGATACTTTGATATATTTTATTAAAATTCATAATTTATGTCTGTAAATTAATAGAAATATTACGATATTTATTTATAAATATGGATTCCAATATTTGTCTTTTGTAAGTGTTTTTTTCTTTGGCTAAAATTTTAATATTGTTGAAATCGAACTTAAAATAATGGTCTAAATTCATGAATTCTTTCTTTAATAATAATATTTATCAAAAAAAGCGGATAATTTTTTTGAATTAATGTAATTTTTATTTGGTCCAAATTTTCTTTTCTAAATTTTATATGACTTAACTTTACGCATATATCTATTAAACTTTTTATTGGGGCAACCCTTTGACAATACAAATGATGGTAATCAAAATTAAGATATCTGACAGACCATAAATCTTTTTTAAATCAATTAGTAATCAACTCACCCTTTGGTGTTTTTATAATTTTTTAATCAAGATAATTTATTTAATACTTTTGTTCTAGTTCACATGTAAACTGTATGGATTTTTCAATGCTATTAAAAGTACTAATGAAATCATCAATTTTTTCTGTAGGAACAATAGCTAAAATATCATCCACGTATCTTTTATATAAAATTGGTGTAAAATTCAATTTTTTTAAAGCTCTTTTTTCTGCATCTTCTAAAACCAGATTCGAAATTATAGGAGACAGTGGTGAGCCCATAGCACAACCATTTAATTGTTTATTATATTTGCCAATAAAAGAGAAAACTATGTTATTAAAAACAATTCTAGTAGCGCCTAGAAATTAATTTTTGTTATTTTTGTTAAATTGTGATTTTGTGTTAATTTCTCTTCAACACAATCCAATGCAAGATCTAATGGTATGTTGTCAAACATTAAAACAATATCCAATGAAATCATTGAATGCGTCGGAGGAACTGTAATCTTTTTAAAATTATTTTTTAAATTCCAGCTATTTTTAACAAAAGATTCTGTGTTTCCTGAAATCGGATTTAAAACATAAGAAATATATTTGGAATGGTTGTATGTAGGAGAACCAATTGTGGATACAATTAACCTCCATTTTAAATTAGGCTTATGTACTTTTGGTAGAGCATAAGCTTTAGCTACAATTCTATTATGCGTTTTTAATGTATACCACTTTTGGCACAAGTGGATTTCCAACAATATTACGTTATCGTGGAAAGTTAATTGAAAACTCATTCTCAAGATTGTGTGGACGCGATCGCAGCAGCCAATAGACAAATCCACATAATGCTGTTTGAGTAACTAGATGGGAGAAAAAAAGATTAATTAATGAACAAACTTTACTTCTGGAATTTAGAAGATAATTTAAAAAAGATTACAGTTCCTCCAAAGCATTCAATGATTTCATTGGATGTTGTTTCAATGTTTGACAACATACCATTAGATCTTGCATTAAATTGTGTTGAAGAGAAATTAACACAAAATCACAATTTAACAATAATAACAAAAAATGAATTTCTAATCACTACTAGAATTGTTTTTAATAACATAGTTTTCTCTTTTAATGGCAAATATTATAAACAATTAAATGGTTGTCCTATGGGCTCACCGCTGTCTCCTATAATTTCGAATCTGGTTTTAGAAGATGTAGAAAAAAGAGCTTTAAAAAACTTGAATTTTGCACCAATTTTATATAAAAGATACCTGGATGATATTTTAGCTATTGTTCCTACATAAACAATTGATGATTTTATTAATACTTTTAATAGCATTGAAAAATCCATACATTTTACATGTGAACTAGAACAAAATAATTCAATAAATTATCTTGATTTAAAAATTATAAAAACACCAAAAGGTGAGTTGATTACTAATTGGTTTAAAAGAGATTCATGGTCTGGCAGATATCTTAATTTTGATTCCCATCATTTGTATCGCCAAAAGGTTACCCCAATAAAAAGTTTAATAGATAGATGCGTAAAGTTAAGTCATATAAAATTTAGAAAAGAAAATTTGGACCAAATAAAAATCACATTAATTCAAAATAATTGTCCGCTTCCTTTGATAAATAGTATTATTAGAGATAGAATTCATGAAATCTATAATGGTTGGAGTAGGAAAAATAACTGGATTGACACGTATAATAAATCAGATTTAAAAGTTACGCTACCGTATGTTGTAGGACTCTCTGCAAGGTTGAGAAATTCACTAAAGAAATTTAACATGAATGTTTATTTTAAAAACAATAACACTCTAAGAAAATTTTTACCTAATCCAAAAGATATTGATACTACTGATAATTTATCTAGTATTTTATTTCCCATAAAATGTAATTGCTATGAAAAAGTTTATATTGGTGAAACAGGGAGGAGACTAAAAACAAGAGTCTCTGAACACAAAGGAGATTGCAGAGTAGGAAATTTGAATACAGGTCTATCACAAGATTATTGGAATTTAGAACATTATTTTAATTTAGATTTCAACAATATTAAAATTCTAGCCAAAGAAAAAAACACTTACAAAAGACAAATATTGGAATCCATATTTATAAATAAATTCCTTTAAAAATTCTTAAAAATTACTTAAAATCCCTTAAATTCATTAAAAATATCTTGAACTCTTTTAAATAATTCGATAACTTTGAAATTACATTATAAGCGTAAAAATTTTTTTTTATTCAAATAACTCCCGTTAAATCAGTTGCAACTCCTGAAAATCTCTTCAAATACATAAAAATATTTTGAAATTACGTGAAGATCCTTAAAATCTTTTGAATTTTTAAAAAATGATTAAAAATTCTAAACTATATTTTATCGATTGAAATTCCAGAATATCCCTGAAAATGACTAAAAATCTCTTGAACTCATGAAAAGTATTTTAAAGTCTTTAAAATCTCTTGAAATTTCTTGTACTTTTTGGAATTCTTCTCAAATCTTTTAAAATTCTTTAAAATTACGTGAAATCTTGTGAAATTCATTTATAAACTTTAATCTTTTGCGATTCAAAAGAATTGTTAAATTATTCTGAAATTTATTAAATCCTTTTAAAAACTTAAACATATTTTATAATAACACAATAATTCATAAACTTTTTTGGAATTTCTTGACATTTTTTGGAATCATTTTAAATAATTTGGAATTTTTAAAAACGTGTAGAGCGCGAAGGGAAGTTGAGGAATATTTCGGAATATTTGTGAATATTTCGGGATATTTCGGAATATTTTGAAATATCAAAACAATCTGAGATTAGAAAGAATATCCAGAATACCAAGAATATTGAAAGAATACGTGTATGGGAATATTTAGTGAATGTATCAGGAATATTGGAGTGATCGACCCCTCGGCATTAAGAAATAAATTGGTTTAAAAATATGACATTTGGAGAAACAATTTATTATTTTGAGTAAATGTTACTACCAAATCTTTGGTATATATTTATAACCATCGGTGATCTTATGAAGAGTGGTTACAAGTCACCGTAATCAACGTCGGTTTTTTGGAGAATAACGTACGAAAAACTATCATCGCTGACCGAATTCATTTAAAATCAACAGGGACCTACACTTGAAATCGCAAAATTTCTCGAGAGGGAAATACGTCGTTTTTTAAAGGAAATTATAATTTTTTTCATGTTTTTAAAATTTAAAGAAAATTGCTTGAATTTGGGAAAGTTTAATAATTACCCATTTAAAAATGATTAGTTTTCATGTGGTTTGAATTAAACACAAATAATTGAAGGTTTAAAGGCTTTGATTAAAAAACAGTTTTAATATCACAATTTTTGGTAAATATCAATTTTTTCAGTTAAAAATAAAATTTGAATTCTTTAAGTTTCAAGGTTCTGGAGTAGATTTTTTTCCATTTTTAATATTTCCCATTTATAATTATTATTTAGTTTTAAAGTTTTTTTAGTATAATTAAATTCATTCTTTGATTTTATAACAATTCGTCTAATTATCTCGAAGGACAAATTATAATTTTGTTCTGTAATAACAATGTTAAATTCTATAATTTCAGAAGCTTCAACTTTGAATGATTCAATTTAGTTACCAATATAAAATTATCAAATCTTGATCGCTTTGAATTTATAATTTTTCAAATTCAAAAGTTTGTAATTTTTCATTATTTAATTTTAAACGCTTTCAAATATAAATATAATTTCCAATAATCTAATCTTAAATTATTCAATGTTTAATGTTTTGACATTGCCCTATTTTCTAAATTTTTAAACTGAAATCATGCAATTTCGTGATTCTTTAATTCAAAAGAAAATTGCGTGAAAGGAAAATCTTATTCTTCAGAATCTGTGGTAACTAATTTTGAGTTATTTTTTGTATTACAGAAAAAAACTCAATACAAAATATTTGTAATTTTCTCACCTTTTTCTTTTGACGTTTCTTCTCGTGTGTTTGATAACTTTTTTGGAGGGGGGGGGGGTTGGATCTGGATTTTTTATAATTATCTTTAAAATCTTAGCGCTGGTCTGCATTTTTCTTTTTGCCTTCAACCACCAGATTGGGGCAAACTTCTTTCCTCTTGAACCCATTTCGATGTTATTACATTAATATTTATTATTGAAAACCAATTTAACTGTTGCTTTCACGAACTGTGGTTATGGAATTTTAGAGAAAACAACAAAGTATTTATCACGAGGGCGCAGGCGTCGAGGCAGCGACGCCACATATTTTGTGCGTTAAAATTTAAGAGTGTTAAGAGAAAATTTAAAAATTCTACGGAGAATATGGAGCTTTAAAGGAGACGTAAGTAAAACTCAAGAATATAGAGGCAAGACATTCAATGTAGAGGCTGGAGCTTATACAGAAGCAAGATAGAATGAAAATATCTTTAAGAGTGGCTACGTAGAATCTAGTAGAATAAACAAATGCAAAGTAGGGACAATACTTCCACTTAAAGCGTCAAAGTAAGGCCTATATTTCGACTCGGGATGTTATAGATGGAAAAGGAGTGCATACACTAGAAAAAAGTAGAAGCCATAATTAAAGCTCCTTCTCCATCAAACCTAAAAGAATTGCAGGCCTTCTTAGGCATGATCAATTATTATAATAAATTTATCAACGACAGAGCAACAAAATGACAACCTCTGTACGAATGCTTAAAAAAAGAAACATTTGACTGGACGGAGGCATATGAAAAAGCCTTCCAACTAGCTGAAAGGGAACTTCAATCAAATAGAGCGAGTGAAATTACTCAACTATAGACAAAGAAGCACGAGCAATAGTTTTTGTCGTTACGAAATTTGACGAACACATTTATAGTTGAAAAAGTGGGACGATGGTCGTGGGGGCTAAAGCGTAGGCTTTGGACCCACTCCTTCGGCTTGCGGGTTCGATTCCCGCCTCGCACTCTGGAAGAGTCTCGGTGGCCCATGCGGTGAACACTAGCCTAGCAAGGGAGTTGTTCACCTCCGGAGAGTCGTGGGACCGGTACCTCTAGAGAAAAAGGTTCTCTCGAAAGTACTTAAGGCTGTGTTGCTCTTGGTGGTTCGGAACCCACCTTAAACTGTAGGTCCCCCTTCCACCACCAAGTAAGTGTGTGGAGGGTGTGTAAAGGAATAGAGAAGGTGTAAGAAAAATGTAAACCCTTAGGGGACCCATTAGAAGCTTCCATCTCTCCATTTATAGTTGAAAATGTATACTTAAAACAGATCACCAACCGTTAGTGCGCATTTTTTGTGAAAACAAAGGCATTCCTAGAATGGCAGCGCGAAGATTGCAAAGATATGCTGAATTTCTAAAAGCATTTGATTTTAAAATTAAACACATTAGCTCGAAAAACAACAGTGCTGACGCGCTATCGCGTTTACCAGTGCCACTAGAAAATAAAAACAACACAAATGTTACAGAATACACATGCATTAATTATATTCGACAATCAACCTTTTCTTGTTTAGATTTTTAAATTGTTACGTCAGAAACAAGAAAAGATTCAGTTCTATCGAAAATGTCTAGACTTATAAAAAATGGTCGGCCAAACAAAAAAATGATCGATGATGAAGTAAAAAATTACTATTTTAAAAAAGATGAGTTAAAAATAGAACAAGACTGCATCTTTTGGGGTTACCGTGTTTTAATACCACAAAAACTAAAAGAAATTGTATTAAAAAATTTTCATTTGTCCCATGCTGGTATAGTCATAATGAAAACAACAGCCAGATCATTTTTTTGGTGGCCAAACATCGATAATGGTATAGAAAAAGTAGAATTGAAATGTGAAGATTGCATTGAAGCGGGAGCAAATCCAATGAATTTGGTCTCCTACTTCAAGTAGTCAGCGAAAATGGCCCACAATACACTAGTGATGAATTTACAGGGTTTCTTAAAAAATTAGGAATCAAACAGATTTTATCAGCCGTTAAATATCCCGCTTCGGACGGCGCAGTCGAAAACTTCGTAAAAACATTCAAACGTAAAATCAAAATACTATTAAAACAAGGAAAAACGGCTCAAACAGCAGTAGACACAATTTTATTTCATTATAGAACCACGAAGCATAGAACAACAGGCGAAACTCCAGCAAAAGTGTTGTTTGGTAGGGAAATTCTTTGTAAATTTGACTTATTACGTCCAAATACTCAAATTATAACTGGCCTAAAACAAGATCGACAGTCCCGGAACTCAAGAGGGAAGAGAAATATAGTCTTCGTCGAAAATGATACGGTTTGGTCAAAAGATTTCGGTGTCAACGCGCCTCCTTGGGTTCCAGCTGTTATTGTAAAAAAATCAGGCCCAGTAACATATGATGTAAAACTTTAATCTGGGCCTATTGTTAAACGCTATCTTGATCAACTAAAAAAACGTCATTCTAGTGATACAAATGAAAAACAATTAGCTTCGTCAAAACGAAACAGAAGAACCTATTGTAAGACGATCGCCAAGAATTTTAAACAAAATGTAAACAAGACTACTCATGCATAGGTACGTTCAAACTAAGCACGGAAGAGTGTAGTGTATATACAGTATGCCTGTGTCTCGTGTGAGCCAGTGTAGTCGCTCTTACTAGTGTGTGCACATAGGTATGTGTCCATGTCAGTATGACATAGAATCAGTTAATAAATGGCTCCTGACCAGTCAACACCTCACTTATATTCTCCTCACCTCGAATACATCACAATTCTCCGAAAATCGAAGTTTGGGGGGGGGGTCTCGCCTTGTAGCTCTTAGAGCGTTTTTTATACCACCCCAATATATATATATATATATATATATATATATATGGGGGGGGGGGTGTAATCCAAAATGTATATTCCTCGTTAAAAGTTACTCCAAGAGAGTGACCTCGGATCTTTTTCGTAAACACGTGAGCCGAAGCAGTACAGATTGGACCCGCCCCATACCTGAGTCAAGCCTAAAATCCTTCAGCTGAACTTCAAGGTCATCCTTGACCCATGACCTGAGTATAAGCTTGGACGTAAAATTTCCCGCTTTTTCGATTGCCGTTGTCAAAAATAGAGGGGTTTCCATTTTTAAAAAACAATGTTGATCTTGAAATAACTTCAAACGTCAAGCTCAAGGTCCAATTCAAGGTCAACACTGTATTCCTCGTTAGAAGTTAATTTCTCATATGGAATACTTTATCCCACGTATTAACTCAAATAAAAATTCTTCGACTTGAATTGCCTTTAATCAAGACATTCTGAATTCCAAAAGTTCGACTTCAGCATGTCTTATTTTTGAAATGGATACATACTTCAATTTACGCCTGGGAGACAAGCCTCTATGCCTTAAAGACATAAATTTATGTCTCGAGTCGAATTTTTATAACTTCAAGACGAGCAGTTTATAAATTCAAGTGTATACACAAAAAAAAAGTTTTGTTGAATTAAAGAATCTTTCTTTAAGTAAAAGAAATTATAATATTGATATACGGTCAAAGAAACATTTGTTTGATTTAAAGAAATTTTTTCTTAATTTTTTTTATTTGATGTAAAAAAATATTTCGTTATTTAGACAGAAATTTCTTTAAATTAAACAAATATTTCGTTCCTTCAAACCTAATATTTATTTGAATTGAAAAAATATTTGATTGCTTCAAATGAAAAATTTAATTACATTAAAGACATATACTTTTTATTTGACCTTTACATTTCTTTAAATGAAAGAACCGTTTTGGTTGAAAAAGAGAAGAGGTTAGTTTAAAACGAATATACATTTTTTTTGAATCCATTAATGAATTATAAGTAAATTAGCTTTCTTATGAAACAAATAATTCTATTCAATTTAAAACTGTAATCGTTCTAATCAAATACAAGAAAAACAATTCATTTTTCTTCGCATGAGAATATTTTTTCAATAATCTGATTCGACAACTCGAGTTTAAAGAAACTTGCATGGTTTATTTGTTCACCACAGGAAAATGTTTATTTTAATATTTTTTGTGTGTAAATGAATTTTATTCTTTCCTAACTTACAATTGTACAGGAAAATTTAAGGTAAAAAGATCAATTTTATGACGAAATTGTGCACAGAAGTAACAAAAATTTACATAAAAGCGAGGTTAGATTGTGCTGTATAAAAGTATCTATTTATACAGTAGAAAGCTGTTATGCTCTCTGCAAATCCCTGCGATTTGCCGTCCCCCTCCGCGTCGTCGCAAAAATTTGACAACACGTGTTCCTAACGACGTGGTAACGTAAAATAATCCAAGTTATTTTTTCTGCGCAATCTCGTGGCACATTAATAATGTGTATTAAGAAAATCTTTCTTTGATTTAAAGAAATAATTTGCTTATTTCAAATTACTGACTATAAAGAAATTATTTCTTTCATTGTTCCTAGTAAGTTTTTTAAATCAAAAGAATTTTGTTTTAAATCAAACAAATAATTTCTTTAAATTAAAAAAATTAAGTGCCGTCAAGTATTAAAATCAAATAAATTTTCTTTTAATATAAGAATTTTTTCATGTCTAATCAAAAGAACCCAGTCAAAAAAATGTAATTTTTTTTTAAATTTAATAAGAACATTTTTCTGCGTGTACCTGAACTAACAAAAAGGGTCATTCTGACTGTCAGAAAAGCTAATCTTTGTTAATTATTAAACAATGTTGTACATGTA
>NC_046664.1:110507963-110511873 GCF_010883055.1 Belonocnema kinseyi | reverse complement strand
TATAGAGGCGTACGTGCGTATGTGCGCAATTAATTTATATACGAATTTTCATTTGTATTACACTTGCTTGCCAATGATATCGAAAGCGTTATTTGTTTCTGCGTATTTCTAGCGGCTTAGAAGATCCTTATAGAAAACTACAATTTGAATTTTTTGAATTACAAATTTGCTATTCATCAGTTTTAATCTCATTTCTGAGTCACAAAAGGTTCGCCTTGAGACAAGTTTCCGCCGACTTGGGATTAACCATGCTAAGACCGTAAAAGTAAGACATAATTTATTATTATATTTACTTTTTATTATTTGTTTATTATTTATTAATATTTATCATTATTATTATATAATTATATTTCTTAACTTTTCAAATAAAACTATACAAATATCCTGAATTCCTGATATATAAAAACTTTAAAGATGTAAAAAATTAAAGATCGTTTAAAGAGCTGAACATTTTTAAAAATCCATCTTTTACAAATGTGTTGAACAGTGTAAGTGATTTCACACTTTACCCTTGCTGATGGGCCAATTAGCATCGTTTTAGCTCGTATAAGTGGTCATCCAGGCTCTTCGTGTGGTAGAACTTGTTACACGAGAGGGTGAATTAGAGAGGGTGAAAAGTCCGGAGTCAGAAGGGATGTTGCTAATATACACGCTTATAGATCGTTCCTTCCAAATCTATTTCGAAGTTCATGAGATGCACATGAAAAAATTATGTAGCCCAGAGTTAATAGATTGGGGGGAAAGTTTTTTTTACTTTCAACTCTTATGAAGTCTATAGACGTTTTTAAATTAAAAATAAATATAGTAACAATAGTTACTCGAAACACAGCAAGTATGTATAAAAGAAACTTTGAATTGTCAAGGATCATCAATAATTATAAAAATGATATCTCATCTAAAAAAAAACATATTTCCGATCCGAAAAATCCTTATCTTTTCGAAAAAAAGCATGTAATAATCGGTGGCGATATTGACAATCGTTTTTCCGCCCCTTTTGAAAAATCCAACTGTGCTGCATAAACTGCATTTACACGTACGCATGTCCCGTTTGCATTTCAAACATCCATCTCACACTAACATTTTGTTCGCTATCGAAACACATCACATACCGAAAGCATAGCATATAAACAAAAATTTGCATACATACAAACATATACACAATACACATTCGTATTTTTCATCCCTACATAACATCTACCATCAGATGGAGTACTTTTTAAAGTTTAAATCGAAAGTCTCTCGGCAAGAATGCATCCGGCTCACAATCACAAGTCTTACTCTCACAGATGCAAGTATATTAGGGGTTGATATACTGATATACCCACAGTCAACAAAGCATAGAAACGCTCGACGGCTTTCCCTGTATCTGTTTTCCACTTTTTTTTTCATTCCCTGCGCACCCTTATTGAGCCTCTTTTAAACGGCCCTACCAGCTCGCGATACTCTACTCAATCCTACCCCCCCCCTTCTTCTAAACCCCCAACCACCCGTATATACCACTCACCCTTTTAGTACGTCCCGTGTTCTCTCTCATTCTCTCAATCTCTCTCTTTTACTTTCATCCCGCGCCTCGAAATGTGGAATGCAGGGACGCACAGTAGGAGGAAATGCACTTTTTTCGTTCAAAAATGTCCACAGCCTTCAATTTTGGTCCGATTTAAAATTTTTTTTAAATTAAAGTTAATTAAATTCTGAAGAGCTTGACGCTCTAAACTTTTGTCTTTTCTACTGGTTTATTATTAATTTTTATTCCATAAAATTAATTATTGTATTTTTAAGAAATAAATAATATTGATCGAAAACTCTTTTCTTCATGTTTGAATTAAGGAACTTTATAATTCCGGGATTTTTTTACTTTGGACATTTTCTGCAGGAAATTTTCTAATTCGGTCGTCGGAGATTTCATTTTTGGTGATTTTTCATTCATCGCTTTCGGAATTTTTTCACTGGTCCCATATTTTTATACCTTCTCTTAAAATGATGTCATTTTTCAAAATAAAAAGTCAACATTTAATTTTGAAATCATCAAAGGTATTAATTTTCTTTTAAATTATTTCAAATCTTTTTAAATGATTTTTGAAATGTTTTGGAACTTATAATTATTTTTTAAACGGATTCCAATTTTTTCTAATATTTTTGTAAAATCCTGCACACAAAATTGTTTCAAGCGCTTCCAGATTTTTTTACAATTTTGCAAATATTTTGAAATGTTTTGGAATATTTTTAAATATTCAATTTTTCCTTTAATTTAAAACATTCGGAAACTTTATGTAATACTTGTAATACTTTTACTTTCAAATTACAAATAAAAAAGTAGAAAAATTATAATTGTAACATTCAAAATTTAAATTCATCACTCTGAAATGGTGACAATTCATTTTTTACTTGTTTACTATTGAAAATTGTTGTTTTTTGTTCAATTTCCAATTTGAATATATTAAAAATGGAATATTTTATACTGAAATAATACTTAATAAGATTTTAAAATTGAAGAAAGGTGTTTATTTAAGAATCTATTTATTTGAAGTGATTTTTAAATTGAACATTGTTTATGAAGACTCAACCGAATGTTTACACTTGTGTAAACTATGTTCAATTTTTTCCTACGCTCAATTTTTAAATTCACTTTCTTTTCCCGATTTCTTCTGGTCGCTATTCTGGCTCGATTTAAACAACTTTTTTTTTAATAATAATTTTTCAGTTCTAACTTCCGGGACAATCATTTTATTCTTTAGGAGATTTTCTACAAATCTCGTTGATAATTTTTTTATTTTAAGAAATGTATGTAAAAATTATAATATTTTTCTTTTTGTTTAATAAAATTGTTGCAATGAAAGCGTTTCGAGGAGTTTTTTTTAATCTTTCGGGGAATAAAATGAATATTTATAGGTCGACCAAGGTTAGTTTTCTTTACAAAATTTCGCTTACGTATAATTTTTTCCAGTTGTTTTGACTATAATGCAATTCAAGTTTGTATCTTTGGGTGAAGAAATCCGTTCTATAGTTAGACAAATGTTCTTTATAAATCAATATTTTGCACAGAAAATTACCCTGAGTGACCTTGAATTATGATTCTATAAACTTGAAAAACCCAGATTTCCATGTCTTCTGCAAAAAACACAATCAATGAGTGACATAACGAAAATGGGAAACAATAAGAGTCAATTTATCCATGAATAAGCACTTTGAACAAAACTGACCTTGAGCGAACATTAAATATATATTTTTTAAAGTTGACAAAATCAGGCGTTATTTTCTTTTAAAAAAAAGATGAATTTATAGATGTGTCAAATTATCAAAATGATAAATTAATAAAACTTGAAAAAGCACGCTATTAAATAGCTTTTTAAAATAAAACTTTGTTGAGTTCTTTCAGACACTTCTAATTTTTAATAGTCCTATTTTTAAATTTATCTGAAGTTATACGATTGTAATTGTTCTAAAATAATGATTTAAGTACTAAAAGATGTTCAATTCTCATCCTGTAACTTTATACGATTTTACTTTCTAACTAAATAATTTGAAATGTTTCAATCTGAAATTATCGAAAAATTTCAATTCAATAATTCTTACATATTTAAATACCTTTATATTTCGATTTATTCAATATACTGAAGACTAAAAATTTAAAATATCTTAACTATAAAGACTTTATATACTTTTGGAATTACTGCTCTGTAGACTAAATAGCACTTATTCTTTTATTGAGAAATTGTAACCAAAAGTGTTTAAAAAAGTTTTTAAACGAGTTTTGAAAAGCTTAAAAACAGGTCAGAGGTTTTAATGGTGTAATTTACCCCCGTTTATCAGTGACTGAAATGCATTAGGAAAAAATCGCCAAGACCCAAGGATCAAAATTTTATACACTTTTTTAAAAATAAATACTGTAGGAAAACCAGGCGCGCACCCA
>NC_046664.1:110506209-110507953 GCF_010883055.1 Belonocnema kinseyi | reverse complement strand
TGAAAAAATAAAAATTCCCGAACAGTTTATAATATTACCGAATTTGAAAATTTCCAAATAAAAAAGTTCCCTATATAAAATTGTTTCTTAATTATTATTATTTATTTATTGAAATTACGGTAATAAAATATTTTTATCGAATAATTTTTTGTTTAATATTTACTGTTAAAAAAATCGTTTAAATTAAAAATTAAAATAATTCTACAAAAAATGTATAGAAAAATTTATGTAAAAACACGTGTGCCTTAAACGGAAGAAAAATGCTCTAAATTTTCCTCGAAGATGATAACATTTTCCAAATAAATTTTGCAGAATTTAAATCAGCACTAACTTATCTCAAAGTTCCTTTTTAATTTTTTAAATTAACAATTCGATTTTTCGGAAGATTTTTGTAATTTAAAAAATACCATGTATATTTTCAACTAAAATATCTTATCCAGAAATATATTTGTTTTTTTCACTTATTGTTATTCTAAATTCAAACAATAATTTTCAAAAACTTTAAACGTTAAAAAACTTGTTTCTTCGGTGTAAATATTTGATTATTCCAATAAAAAAAATTAAAAAATGTATCAAGTACACATTTTTTGAGCATTGGTTTACCTCGAAATTTCTTTCTAGTTTCTTTTTTTTTTTAATTAAAAAATTATATTTTTCGAAACAATTTTTTAAAAATTTTTTAAAGAGTCTATGTCCAGAAAACCTGGCTCAAGCTTCAGGTCCGAAAAAATTGAGTGATACATTTCAAACTTGTCTAACCTCAAAAAATCTTTCTACTCCTTTACCGTCATATTTTACGAAGAATGAGAAAACAAGAATTCGGCTTCGTCGTACGGTGAGGGCAGCACCTCGATTGGGCAGAAAAGGTGATTTCCTATATATTTAGTTCCCCCACTCTGATACCGCGTACCGATTCTACGTTTATAATATCTTTGGTTTAGAGCGTATTTGAAAAAAACAGCATCAAGATCCATTCACAAGCCATCCGCTTGCAAAGTCGGGTTGGTAAGTTTGCTATTTACAGAATATGTCGGTAAAGCAAACTGTTCGTTCTACTTACTTTATCAAGTTGAAAATATACTTAGGGTATTTTCTTGAAATCAAGAAAGAAATTAAAAAGGGTTAATGCAAGATTCCCTTTTTAATACTTGAATATTATTGATAATGCCTTATTTATAAATGTGAGCATACAGAATAAGTTTATCGACCAATGACTTAAGACGAAAATTTTCTTGCATATGAATCAGTGCTCCCAATTTTGGGAAAATTTTCAACTGCGCTTGCGTCGGGCCAGCAACACGATTTATTGCTTTTATCGCACGCATTTTAAGTTATATAAATATTCAATTTTAGAGTATTAGGTCATTTTGGGGATCCAAGAACAAACTATAACGGAGATAAATTAGTTGGTCTATGCTTAGAAAGGGGTCTGTTTATTACAAATACTTCGTTTAGACATAAACTGATCCACATGTACACCTGGTCTAAAGGAAATAGCCGCAGTATAATTGACTTTGTTGTTGCGGATGAAAGACTTAGAGAGTTAGTCAAAGATACAAGGGTCTTGAGGGGTCCTGAATGCAATACTGACCATTACCTTCTGATCTAAAAAATTAACTTAGGTCGGGGTTGGAGAAAAAATAGACCCAAGAAAGCAAAACAAACACGAATCAAAATTGAGAACCTACAGAAACCGGATGTGCGCATAGATTTCCAAAATAAGATAATCGAAAGCATAGATAGG
>NC_046664.1:110501319-110506109 GCF_010883055.1 Belonocnema kinseyi | reverse complement strand
ACTTAGAAGAGACATAAGAAGTCACAGAAACACGAGAGCCTGCATGAAAAAATGCATGGACATAAAAGAAGCTAGAGAAGTATGCCAGGACAGGAAATTATGTCGGAAAATAGTTAATAAAAAGTGTGTCAGTAGAGTGAACGACGCCTGAAACAAAGACCTTGCCTATTAATGGACCCAAGTGGGGAACCTTACATAACGGCTTCGTGAGGTTTTTCGCTTGGGTTGATTGCTAGAGAGATTGATCAGCAACCTGGGTCGGAGCAGTGTTGCGGAACGAACGTGTTATTTACATAAATAGCACGAGAATTCTGGATCAATCTGAAAAATCTCTATCCCATCCACACACTACTCCTTTCCCCTGCCGAGTGAGTCACGCCTACCCCGAAAGGGAAATGGCTTAATGGTGTAATAAAAAAAATAAATAAATAACAAGTAGTTATTGGGAAATGCTTCAAAAGTAATTTATTAATCCTAAAATAGAATTTTTGAGTGACAGATGAACGAATATTGTGATTTTATTGCAAGAAACATTTTTAATTTTGACTTCAGAAAAAACAAAATTTTATTTTCAGTAACTTTATTGATTTTATTTTTAGTAAAATAGTAGTGAATAAGAGAAATAAAAATTAGAAACTCGACAAAGACAAGATTAATCATTGTGCTAAAAAAATGCTTTCTTTCTCTGAACTCTGAATTCACAACGTCTTTTTAATTAAAATCGAGTTAAATTTTTATCTGTCACTTTAAAATCTTATTTTAGAATTAAGAAATTACGCCCACAGTAACCAATCATGCTGCCGGCGCGAAGAAAGCGCAGTTCAAAGAGTTCCCAAGATTGGGAGCACTGATATGAATAAGCCTTCATATTTACAAGTTTGCTACATAACCTGCAAATAATATTTATCAATTCATTATATACATTTTAATTGCGGTAATAAATATTATAAGTTAATTATATTCATTAAGCTATGTCCATCAGAGTTCGATGAACTGTGTGCTGTAAGGTAAATAATGTGCTGTTAATTAAAAATAATGTCCAAGTGGGCAAAGCGAAAAATAGGTTCCTTAAGAATAGGCTCAATTACATTTGGGATCCTTTCGAACCCCAAGTGTGGAATCATTTAGAGCTTATTTATCGTTTTCGATTCCTTTTCAGCAGGTGGGGTTCATTTTTGTTGCAGCTCCTTTGGAAACAAAAATGGGTTCCAATGGTTTCCAATGGTCTGAAATTTATGTATTTGCGTTAGCACAATGCGAAACGAGCGTACCAGACGTGAATCGCGCGAGCCTCGAGTCATCGCGTCATCACGTCTCTCCGGGACGTGAAACGCAGTTGGGCTGTTTACAGCTCTCCGCGCTATTTTTCATGCGTCGTAGAACTGCGACCCCTCAAATCTGTTGATTTTGTGCCATTCAACTGAAACGACGACTGTTCGATATTTATAGAATCCGACCATCGATTATATCAGCTGATCATTTATTCGCATTGGCGTTGTCGTTGCTGTCGTAATCCAATTCCTCGTTTATACACAGTAAAAAAAAGGATCAATTTTGTTACAGATAATTTTGCTCTAACGATCATTTGACTCTCGAGATCATAATGATCTGTCCATTCGGATCAATTTCATCTTTTTTTTCATATGTCAGACTAAACAAAATGACCACCAAGTCTTGGTGCCAGTGCCATAACAGCATAACCTAACAATTGTATCTAACAGCACGCAAGTGACAACTACCCTTAACAGGTGATATTTTCTACTATAAGATTTCTTTATGTTCTTAACTTTACGGGTTAACTAAACAATCAGAAACCATAAAAAGCATGCATATGAGTTAAAGTACTCTTAGAACGTCAGCCATCTTGGTTTGATTTCATACATGATCTCGAATCAAATCATTATAATCTTAAAATTCGATAATTCACTCCGGCCGATCAAAATGCTCTTTAATTCGGTATTATTCTAAACACATTTTTTTACTGTGTATGAAGAAATGTAATTAGACATATTTTCGTTTAGTAAAGAATATCAAATAAAACATACCATCAAAACAAAGTTGTTTTGTGTTCCTGATATTGTTTTATACCTACAAAATTGGTTTAAAACTTAATTTCCTCAGTCATGTCAGTGACATGTTGACATTCAATTTATCGGTATCGATTTATCGCTCGATTAAAGAAACTTTACCGCCTGAATTTTTATTAGACGCAAACCACGCCTCGCAGAATTGTGGAAGTGATACATTTGTCATCAAAGTTCCATTCACAGCTCTACGTAGCGTGAAAAACAGCGCTGAGAACCGTGAACAGCCCAAATGCGTTTCACGTCCCCAAGAGACGAGACGAAGGCTCGCGCAATGCACGTCTGTCACGACTGTGAAACTATTTTGGAATCAAATTTTTCCATTCACGCGTAGTTCACGCGTGAGAAAAAGCACATCCGCTCATTTCATTTTCTCCGTGCAGAAATTCGTGCCCGAACTGCGATGCGCAACCACTTAGGGAAAATGTTGATTAACGCGTGGATCTGGGTAAGTTGGATATGTGTATATTTAAGTCGTCTGTGAAATGTTTTCACTTAATTTAAACAAAAGTATTTTTAAAATTATTGACATCCAGAAATGATAAAATATACTGTTGATCGATGCTTTTTATAATTTATATATTTATAATTTTTGAAATTCTTGGCGCCGGTGTCATAACGACATAGCCTAAAAATGGTATCTAGCCGCACGCAAGTGGCAACTACACTTAACAGGTGATATTTTCTAATATCAGATTTCGTTATTTTTTTTAACGTTTCAAGTACACTGCACGATCAGAAACCATAAAAAGCTTGAATATGAGCTAAAGTATTGTAAGAACGTCAGCCATCTTGGTTCTACATCATACATGATCCCGAATCAGATCATTATGATCTCAAAAGTCGATCATTCACTTCGGCCGATCAAAATGCTCTCGAATTCGGTATCATTTTTGTTAAATATCAAAATTATGTTGATTTCGGTATCATTTCGAACACTTTTTTTTTACTGTAAATGGAGTATTTTAGCATGACGTAATGTTCATGATTAGATATGTGGAAAGGTCAGGATGGTTTGCATAGCTGTTACATCTCTACATGGCAGTGCACACGAGATTTATTAGAAAATATTCTAAGCGTGAAAGTCAGAAATGTAGGCATAAGAATATTTTTCAAGTGTAGAATGTGTTTTTCCGTTCATGTTCCAATCTTGTGTCAATTGACGACTTTTTAGTTTCACGAAACGAAATAAAATGTCCAAAATTTCAAGTTGGAGCACCAAATCCATTTGATCAGAATCGGGCAATATAACGTCCAATTTCAGAAAATTAATTTTATTTCGTTAAATTGAAAGGCCTTCAACTGATAGAAGGATCAAACGTAGCGAAAATGCGTTCTACACTTAAAAAATATTAGTATTCATACATGTATACCTTACTTTTACGTTTAAAATACTTTTTTCAAAAAGTCGTATGTATTCCCATATAAAGATCTACATACTATGCTAACCTTTCTGATATTCCCACTTATCCTATCATGATCGTGACGTCATGCTTAAATACTCAATTCAAGGATGTACACATGCTTTCAGTGTGCGCATCTATGCAGGCCGGGGCAACCAATTATCGACACTTGACAAAAGGACTAAGTGAAGGTTTGACGGGGTGTGAAGAATATTGTTGAGTTAAATTAACCTACAAATGTCATTTTACGTGCATAAAGCAGTTGACTTTTAATCAAAGGATCAACTGGAAGTCATACTACAATCATCAGTTGACTTTCAACCAGGGCCCCCAAGCTGGTGTGTATTTCATCACGATAAAGTTTTAGGTAGATAGTTCAAAGCCCTGTCGCTGAGGCGCTATATTCGCCACAGACACAAACAAACATCGTGTCTTCGATGTCTCCAATTAGGCCGCGCACAACCTCTTTATTTTTTTAAAACTGTCACAAATGTGACAAACCACTAAAAATAATTAATAAATTTGTTTTTTCATGTTACGGAGAGCAGAAGGTGCATTTTAAAAATTTTTAATGATCAAATCTGTTGAATATCTATTTAAATTTTTTTAATCTTGTCACAAAATTGTTAAAAAATTATAGAAAATTGGGGTTTGTGACAAAAAGCCCAAACGAAAAAAAGCCCGCCCAATGAGAGTCGCGCTCCGGGAAAAAGGCCCAGCGATTCATAGAGCGACTCGCTTCATCGCGATGGATGTCTGTAAGAGTACACTCCTACTCTCTCTCCCTCTCTCTCTCTGATTCGCGGGCCTTTTTCACGGATCGCGACTCTCATTGGGCGGGGAATTTGTCGTTTGGGCTTTCTGTCACGGA
This sequence comes from Belonocnema kinseyi, assembly GCF_010883055.1. NCBI lineage: Eukaryota > Metazoa > Arthropoda > Insecta > Hymenoptera > Cynipidae > Belonocnema > Belonocnema kinseyi. The sequence continues at coordinate 110,501,751 of NC_046664.1, read as the reverse complement.
TCCGAAAATTGTACTAACGTTACCGTAACCCTATACCTCTCATATATGTTTTACATAAAGGCTGACAAATTCTCCACTAAATTCATAAATTTTACTTGTTTGCGATCAATAAAAGAACATTATTTTATAACAAATATATTTATTGAATATGTTTTTATTAACTCCTTTATTCATAATCGTGACAAAATTAAAATTAATGAATTTACAGAAGAAATCGAGAACCTTTTTTTTAATATATGTCTGGGATGTGAAAATAATCTACGAGGGTAGTTCAATAAGTCCTTAGAATGAACAACAGATGGCGCGCGAATCGCTCCAAATCATTTGTTATCAGTCAGCACCACTCCCGACTAGATATATGGTGCAGTCACAGTCCACATCTTCTGAGTTTATGTGTTTTTATAACCAATTGAAAAAAAAAATTGTTCGTTA
>NC_046664.1:110482352-110501219 GCF_010883055.1 Belonocnema kinseyi | reverse complement strand
TTTGAGGAACTTCCGAAAACGCACTTTTCTGAAGGATTAAAAAAACTTGAAAAGCGATTGACCAAGTGTATAAAGCTCCAAGGAGATTATGTTGAAAAATAACAAAAATTTACCCAAAAAAAATTGTTTTTATACTTCATTCTAAGGACTTATTGAACTACCCTCGTATGTAGATGATGCTTTCAACCGGCCAATGATGACTTTGGTTACATCTGATAAACAAGCATAAGAATGTAATCTGTTCGCATCTCGGCAAGCATTATCAAAATAAGTAATCCGGGAAAAGAATCGGTGGGCATTAAGTGATTATGTAAAAATACGCAAGATTAGGGTAGAACTAAACATTTCAGACTGTATAAGTTTTATAAGGATTGTTACAAAGATTAATTATTGAATTTTATTTTGATAAGTGAGTTTTTATGCTATTTTTAAAGATAAATGTTTAATATTTAGATATAAATTAAAAGTACAATTTGGAGCGTAACAGTGCACGGTGGCCCAATTGAACTGCAGCACATTCATGCAGGCACATTCATGCAGCGTGCACCCTGCACACATACTGGGGCGAGACGGGGCACTGTTTCTCTGGCTGTAATCACCTTTTTTGGCGCTAGCAGATGTAGACAACGAGGATTGCAGCTTGTTTAAATATAACAATAATATTTAAATATATTGCCAGTAAAGCAGACTAATGTTGAGAAATTGGAAATTGAAAGATCAAGTCCCATATATTACGAAAAATAAGTGTAACTTTGAACGATTTTACGTATTTTATATTAGGTATTTATATTACTCAGAAGTTGGAAATGTTATTTTTCAAATTTTTATTTTTAGAATACACATATTTGTGAAACTGTAATCTGTATTGAAATACTGAAATTAAAAATGTTTAAATTAATACGAATTTGTCACTTGTTTTTTAGCCATCAAAGTGTTTATCTTTCTGAATATTATTTGAATAAATGAAGCTTAGTATATAAAAAGATATTAAACTTTGAGGAGACTTTTTTATCCTAAATAATTTATATACTAAATAAATATCAAACATATCTTAATATACCTTCAAGGTTAGTGAGCTAATTTTTAGAAATATTTTCAATGTCATATTTCCTAATTGTTTCTATTGCAAATAAATATTTACATTAGATTCTTGTTACAAAGCTAATTGGGATTGCTTCGTTATGAAATAAAGTAAATCTTATATCACTTTCAAAACATGTTAAAGTTGGCAATGAGTTATATATAAAAAATGATAAATAATATGAAATATTACTATTTTGATGGAAACATAGTAAATAATTAGTGTCCCGTTTCATCGCGCGCTGTGCTTGCAAGTTTTAGTGCGCACAAACTTTTCAAAATTAAAGGCCAAAGCATCGACAACTGCAATTTGGTAATTCTGAATTCTCGTTTGTTAAAGCTCCTGCGGGTTTAACGAACACATTCTCATCTCGTGTCTCGTGCTTCGCACGCGAATTGGTCCAAAATCTGAACTTATCTACATTTTATTCAACACTTTTATATAAAATGTATTGTATTCTTATTTTTTCTTTCAAAAAATTATTAATTACGAATCTGTAGCTCTTTTTTGAATCAGAAACTTTTGTCTATTAATTTTTTTTATAGCTTGTGTCGTTTGTCCAAAAATTAAATTTTTTTATTTTTAATTTCATTTTTTATGATTAAAATTGATACTACGCGTTTCATCAAAAAATATATTATAACAAATTTTGAAGTTATTTTTTTAAAGAATAATCTTTGTTTGATAAAAATTTTCGTAACTCGTGCCGTCTGTCAACAAATTTCATTTTTCAAAATTTTAATGTTGTTATAATGAACAAAAACAAAAACTACGAGTTCTGTAAAAAAAGTGATCCATAACAAAATTTTCAAAATGCTCTAACTTTTAAATTTGTATCCAGAATAGCTGGCTAACGAACTTAACCCGTTAACCGTAGGGGGTTCGATTTGACCCAGCTGAAATTTCAAATAGGTGCCATTTGCGAACCAAGAAAGAACACGGGTCCTTACCTCCATCTAAAAAATTGTACTCTAGGATAGAAGCCTCACGCATAGTTTTGAGTCACTTGTATGTTTTAGTCAGCTACAGGTTGCAGTAAAAGTGCGGTTTAGGTCGAATTGACCCTCCCCCCTCTACAGTTTACTTATGTTTTTCAACAGATAACACTTGAGGTCAATTGACTATTTTTCTTCTTTTTTTTCTGTAGCAGCGATAGTAAGGGGAACGCACTTATTACTCCTTATAAGTCAAAGTATAAAAATTGATTATTTATTACATTTCAATCAAGTTAAAACGATAATAGGAGAATTTACCATTATTTGAATAAGAAAATCATGGACATATTTAGATAAAAAAATAATTTTTTGTTACTAAATAAATGGTTTTGCATAGAACAATGTGTATATGTCTATCAAAAACTCCTACATTCACAACTAGCATAATGCATGAGTTCACATTTCAAATTAAGGGTTTCAATTCCGTCAAAATTTCTTGCAACATTTTTTCATTGAAAGGCACACTCTTCCCCTTTAATTTTGTTTTTAACCGTTCAATTACGTTCATTTGTCTATGAGTTATGAATTTTTGAAAAAAAAACTATTTTTTTCTATGAGTTTATTTGTTTATTGTTAATGATATGAGCAATAATTAAAAAAACACATATTGCAAAATTGTACTTTCAAGTAGAAGATTCAAACAAGAACCATGCATTTTTCAGATTTTGAGGAACACGTTTTTGATTTTTTCAAAGCATCGGGTCGAATCGACCCCCCCCCCCCCCCCCCCCCCCCCCTATTGGTTAAGTGGTGCAAAAAAGCCCTAGGGTTAATGGGTTAATCTTCAGTTTCTAACATTATAAGAGTGTACCAAAGGCCAATCTAATCAATTAACTTCTTCAAACGTTATTGCGCTCGCACACAAACAGGCAGATATACAATTATATATACAACGTAAGGTGGGGTTCAAATTTTACAAAAATATAATTTTTTCTCTTATTAGAATGTAAAAAAAAAAATTTGGTCATTAAGTTTTCAATCAAACAACAGAACGATGTTTTTATTCAAATAAATAAAGGATACGCCATAAATGCATTGTAAAATAATTGCCGTGAAATTATCTTGTCCTGCGATACTTAGTAACTAGATAAACTACTAAATCATTCACGCAAGATGACACAATCCCGTGGTAAGCCGTTTACAATATAAATTATGCTGGGTTCTTTTCGATTAGATGAAATTTAAGTTTCGACTTAATAAACTAAAATTTTTTTTAGAGCAGCAAGAATACTTTTTGGAATGTACTAAAATACACTCGAACTTGAATTGCAGCAAACCTGATTAGTGCTTTTCGAGAATACATGCCGTAACATAGCGATAAAGCGCTTTATCTTAACAGCCTCATTGAATAACTGCGGCATGCTGCTTCACATTGTGTTATTTCACTCTCATTTTTCACACGGCCCTGATGTTTACTTTCGAAAAGCCTCTATATGAGTCAAAGTTTTGTTTATTCAAACAAACCTTTTTCTAGGTGCTTTTCAATGGAAACCTTTGGCACCCGGTTGGAGGTCCCTGCATTTTAAAATTCGAATTAAACGGGTACTTAAAATTACGAATGTTTTTTTTAAATCTTATGTTACTAGAACATAATCTCTTGATTTTCATCTTTATTTTGCAAAAATAATATAAGAGTTTTCGAATGACGAATTAAATCGTTAAGGTGAGCAATACACGCGAATCGTCGAACGCAGAAAGGATGTGGTGTGAAGAAGGATAATTTTATAAATAATTGAGTTTATTATGGTTTGTTTTCTGGAAAGTCACCTCAGCCTGCACAATTTTTTCCTGTTTTAAACATGGAGAATGATACTTTTATAGCCTTTGTTGTTAAAAATGGGAAAATTAAAAAAGCTTATAGATTACAGGATATTCCAGAATATTCTAAATATTGTATATCATTGATAATTATTGTAGAACACTCCAGCATCTTCCATAATATTTTATAATTCCATAATAATCTCAACATGTACCTGAATAGGCCAAAACGTTTTACACGGTGAGCCTCAACCAACATGAACCGAAATATCCTAGAAAGTTAGATATGATATTTATTGGATATTGTTTTCTGATGCGTTACACGTATTTTTTTGTTGATAACTCAGTTTTTAAATAGAAAGAAACCTATCATACTTAAAATCCAAAAATTGAAAAAATAATTTTTTTTAAAAAAGCTCTGCCGCGATTGTTCGAATATAGCATATAAAAATATCCAAATATCATCTGAGGAGAAAATTCTGCAAAAAAGCCCTGAGCATTAACACATTTTCACCAACAAAATTTTTATTATAATCAAAATATCAAGTCTTGATAAAGTTATGTAAGCTATCTCAGGAAAATCTTGCGCAGAAAATTCGATTAATGTAGTTTTTAGGTTCAATTTGGTTCAGGATCACTGTACTTAAATAAATTCAGTGTTCTAGATAAGTCTGTTATATAATAGAAAAATTAAGAATTTTTAGAACATTACTACCAATCAGTTTGACCTGCGCCCCCTTACCCGACCATACATCTATGAGCCGTCACGTTGGACATTGCCATTTATTCTCTGGCCTTTGATCTCTGATATTTCATCTTTGACCTTTGACCCTTGAACTTTGCTTCTTTACATCTGACATTCGCCTTCTGACCCTTTGTAGCCTACAAAACTCTGCCTTGAGGATTTTGCAGACCTCTTCTCATACTAATTTTTGATAGCACGCTCTTTTTTGGAGTAACCATCCGAGAAAAAGTTCATCACTTTTTTACAACCTTTCACAAAATTTTCGATTCTGTATGGTGGCTTTCAACCAAATTTGCGTATATTTTCTTCAAGGAATATTTAATAATATTTTATTTTTCCGTTGTGTAAAGTTACTGTTTTGTAAGAATAGATGTGTTTTAAAATACCCATGCTGCATTATAATTCTCACATAGTCTGGTGGATTGAAGCACTTTGTATACCAGTTAGAGGCATGGAAGTCCTCACTTTCGAGGGAGGTGTTGCAAAAAAGACATTGTTTAGGTTATTTGAAAAGTGCCTTAGTTCTTTCTACAATAGGGTAAAAACAGTATTCCTTGACACATGAGCCAATTATTTGAATGTCAGAAAACAAAGCCAATTTATCTAATAAATTAGAGAAAGGTGGAAAACAATTGAGGGAAAGGGGTGTGCTAAGAATTAGTGCTCTTACCCTATTCGTTTAATATGATTTTCAATATTCTTAAAAGCAAACTACTTTTTTTTGGTAGGAAGTTATTTTCGCGCTAATATAATACTTATAAGAAAACTTAAGATTTGTGAACATGTATTCGCCCCTTCACCCTTTTAGTACGAACCCTGTTCTAACTCATCTCTCTGTCTTCGACTCGAAATGTGGCATTCAACAGGGCTTCTGTGCTTGCGGATTCCGCGGGGGGGAGGGGGGATTTCGGGTTGGAGGTGGGGGTCGACGGATGGTTGGAAAGTAGTTGAAGCGCCACGGGGTATGGAGACGAGAATGGGGAAATGATGCGCAGATTGGCCGGATCATCTCAAAAACCACCACTCCCTCCTCTCTCGCTCACCCTCTCGCATCTATCGCCTCCCTCTCATTCTTTCTCTCTCTCACCCTCTCTTCCAATTCGATATTTTCTCTCTTCGACGAATGGGGATGAATGAGAGGTTTCCTCTCCTGCTCCCTTTCTCGCTCTGTACCACTCTGTACGTACAGCTGCCGGGGGTGGAATACAACCCCCAATGCCACCACGACAACTCAGCCTCACTGGCATCGCCGTCGCCACCGTCGCCACAGAGTGACTGACTCCTCTGATTATTATCTCATTTGCCGGCACGGGATACACGCGCCCTACGGCCCACGCCACGTACATATATCAGAATCTCGGAACTTTTCTCACTTTTGAAGAAGTTTGTGCAAAATCTTCTTCTGTGATTCACGGAACTCTTTTTTCTTTCCTGCCAAAGAGGTGAGTCCTGAAAAATTTATTTATTTGGGGCGAGGAGGGGGGAGTGAAGTGCGCATCAACGGGAAGTGGGGTTTAAAGTATTTCAATTTGATAGGCAGGGGGAAGGTGGTTTTGTGCCAACACGTGCTTCTTTATTTTGTTTTCGAATTTTTTTACTGCATTAGAGTAAAGTTTTCTTTTTGTAATAATATAGAATTAAAGTCCATCGATACATTAAGTGGCACAGGTATTTACACGTTTGGACCCTCCCCCCCCCCCCATTTAATTTTCTACATATTCTCTGCAAAAGATTTCAAACATCGTATTGAATTAAATCATAACATCCTCATCTCATCATTCACTTGATTCAGTCCGTGGTTATGATGAAAAACCGGTTTCACCCGAGAAAAATTTGGAAAAATAATGATAATAGCCCTAGCAATATAATTTCTTAAGTATTTCCATCAAAGCTTCATTTAATAAAATTGAACAGCTTACTACCTGAAACAACTATATGATCAAATAATTAGAGATATGCTTCAAAATTCAGGTCTGCATTAAAATTGTATAAAATATAATATAGATTAGTAGATTACTAAAAAAATATCCAAAAATAACTGGATTTTTCACCAACTTTCAAATTACTGTTATCTCCTCGGGTATTTTAAAATAATTTATCATATATTAATTTTTTGAATTTCATTTTAAGTAAAAAAAATTAAGATTAAAATCCTTTCCTGAAACGTTTAGGTATTTTTACCTCCAGTTTAATCTATCGGCAAATCTAGAAAAGTACAACCTCAAATCTAAGGGTTATTTTAGTAAATAGATTTTTTTGATCAAAATATATATCTGGGCGTCCGCATGAAAAGGGCCCTTATGGCCGGTATGGATTTATGTATAGGGACATATAGCCGTATAAATTCCCGGCATTTCAGATCAAAATAAACCTTCTAAGTTAAAGAAAAAGCTAGTCACCAGGGCATTATTGAAGTGAAAATTTCGAAAAACCGTTCATCTCAAAAAACGCATTTAATATTTAATAAACTCATTTTGTATTTTTCCTTCAAACGTAAAATATACCTACTTCCGATTACTATCTGGATATAAATATAATCTCAATTAATTTATTATAGGTCTTAATATCCAACCCCACTCAACCCAAAGCCATAAGTTTCCTTTTTATGCGGGTGTCCACAAACATATGTTATGAAAATCAGCAAGACTATTCTAAATAAATAAAATAAAAGTTTTTGACAAAAAATTGAAAATTGTCCAATTTATCTTTATGACATATATTTTGTTTATTAAAATTGGTCAAGCTTTTTTCAATAAAATTACGTCTTGTCATTATTTCTAATGTCGAATATCCATGGAAGATAATAATCGAAAAAAGCTTAGCAGGATAATCATATGGATGTTAAATCAGTTTCAGGCCAAAATTAATGTCATGAATTGGTGCTCATATGTTACGTAGAATTTTCAAAAAATCCTCTTTGAAATCTCATTTTTTGGGACTTATGAGGGGGATAGGGAAATAAAAAAGTAGTATTATTAGCAAAGGGCTCAATTGATTTTAATGAAAAAACTATGTCCTCTAAAAACCTATAGGATCATTCACTAAAAACTATTGGGTTGAAATTTCGGGCAATTCATTATTAAAAATGAAAATTTTCATCTTTCCTTCATTTGTTCTAGTGTCTCAAAAATGTTGCAACTCAAAACTACATCTAATTCAGCGTGTTTTTGAGGTTCGTCATTTTACAGTTTTTTTATAGAAACTTAAATGAAATTATCGACAAGAAAATGCGAATTAAAATTTTTTATTCCGATACTCCAAACAAATTTTTGACTTCATAGTGCTACCAAGTGAAACTTCGAAAAAATATACGGACACAATTTGAGGATGTTTTTACAGAAGTGATTTAAGATTTCACTCTAAAATATAAGGTCAATAACAAATTTTGAAGAATTTTCCACTTGTAATGTTTATCAATTGCCTTACTGACTTTCATAACATACATTATTTTTAGCCTAATAGGTTAAGCCGTTTTCGAGGAAATTACATTTTAAATTTTGCTTTTACCTCCATAGCTCTTACAGAAATTCAATGTAATTTTCATGCCTGGGAGGGGGGGGGGGGATTTATGCTCCATAGGTCCCAAAACTATCAAACAACGAGTTATCCCCTCAGTCCTCACCTTTTGATAGCTATATATTTGTTATTAACCATTTTTTAATAAGATGGTAGTTGCATATTATGGTTTTTGATAATATAAATTTATTGAAATGATACATTTTTTAGGGTAGCTGAGAATCAAAATTAGTGCAAAATATAGAACTAATATTAGAGTAATCATGAAGAATAAAATGTTTGCATTATTTTGCAATATCCAAATAAGCAGTCCCAGACTGAGGAACAGAAATAAATATAATATTAATTTGATACAATAGCATATTATGAATTGTAATAATATAAATTTATTGAAATGATACATGTTTCAGCGCAGCTAAGATTACATTTTAACACAAAATAAGAAACATACAATTTGTACTTTATTTTGCAAAACCTAAATACGCTATACCAATCAGAGGTACATAAGAAATGTATTATATTTGATATAAAAGTGTTGAGCATAATGTAGAAAATTTGACATTTTGGACATAATCGAGTGAAAAACACCAGATGCGTGATGAGAATGTGTTCATTAAAGCCAAAGCAGCTTTTACAAAAGAGAATTCACGATAAAAAAATTGCAGTTGTGGATAATTGACCTTTAATTTTCTAAGGTCTGTGCACAAATGTTGAGGAAGTACAAAGACCGAGCACGTACTTACAGCAGCTAGCAATGAGACTGTACCAGTACGGAGGGGAGATTTTTAAAAATACAATGAAACTCTTATATAGCGCCGATTTTGGGGCTGACTGTGGGTGGGAACTAACTCATTATAGCCCGCTCCGCTTTTGTTTTTTCATGCTTGGGTGCTCGCCTGAGTGACAGCCACATATCCCGCACACCCCGCGCAGTCCTGTTATACCTACATGCGGCGCGGCCTCAATTCTAGGAAGGGCTATAGGAGGGAGAGCTATTGAAGTGTTTCACTGTAATTCTTAAGTTTTATTTTTCGGTTTCTGTTGAAATATTTCACTACATAATTTTCAAGGAATTTTTTGTTCTATGCAAAAAGAAAATAAAAAGGGCCCATTAGTTAATTCTATTATTTGTTCATTCAACGAAATTTTTTAATTTATTTTATTTTAATCCATTTTTCTTCGTTGGAAATAGCTTAAAAGACATTATAAATTTTTATTCAGTTAAAATGTGTAATTATTATTGCAATCAAAAAAGGCAAATACTTCAGTAAATTTACCAGTGCGGTGATCAGATAAATAGCGGATCGGATTTTTGCACTCTGCACGCATCATTAAAATAATTTCAAAATGATTTTTTCGTCATAAAAAAATCGCAAGTCATATCACTAGACTGAAAGTTTATTGTTACATTTATAACAGATCTGTAAAGACCAACTTTCGAAAACATGTTGATTTTTAAAGTTAGTTTTTATAAAGAAGTTTTATTAACAAATTTTCAAAGTTATGTATTTGCTTTCAAATTGTATTTCTGTATTAAAAAAGAAGAACTTTAATCATGAAAATTTATCATCCAATATTATTATTTAATTGAATAAAATAATTATATAAACAAATGTATGGTTAGTAAATTTATAGACAGATAGCAGAGATCGTTTTTTCTTCCAATTTTTTTCAAATTTAATCGATAATAATATGAATGATAATAATAATATGAATGGATGAATTTTTGTCATCAAATGTAATTGCTTGATTTTATCAAGACGTTATATAAACAAATACACAGTGAGCATATTTATAGACAGAAGGAGACAGTTTTTTCTTAGAATTATCTTTAAATTATTTTGAACGAAATTGTACATTTGTGCATATAATTGATTTCTTGAATGGGCAAATAATATGAAATGACAATAATTAATCACAAAATATCACAGTCAATATCATTTTTGAAAAAATGAAGAAAAAGAAATTTATTTATGTCTATAAACGTTCGAACAGTGCACTTGTTTATATGGCTTGTTTATAACATAAAAACAATCCTGACCAATGGGGGGAACGGGGAGAGTCTTCCCGAGCGCGGAGTTTTCATCAGCCTGAAGTCAAAATTTTCAAAATTACATATAGGGCCCCCCCCCCCCGGCCCGCTTTCCTGTCCACCGGCCTACAGGAAAAATAATATCGGATTACAAAAGGTCATCAGTAAACATCAAAGTCAATATCATTCGAGGACAACTGAACCAAAAATGATTTTATTTCTACCTAACAGTGCATTTGTTCATCTTTTATAAATTTAAACATTATAATTATACATATAATTTATGAATTTGAAAAATAATTTGTGACGAAAAATCTTCATAACTTTGTTGATAGAATCAAATATCTTTGAGGCAGAAATAAACTTTAAGAAACCAAAATCCATAATTTTCAAAATTTGATAATGTTATTTGTTCATGATAATCAACCATAATAAGTCAACATTTTTTTCATATAATTTTACACATCGAATCTAAATGATACAGAGCAGAGAAAAAATGTTGAAAAAAGTGCGTAAGGTTATTCGCTTTTTGCAATAACATAATATTTCAACTAAAAAAGCATTAAAACATGTGAAAAAGAAGAATCATACTGTTACATTAGTAAAGTCGGTAGCGTATGTGATTGGTAATGTAGCAGTCAGGATTAAGCTCTCTGTAGAAACTCAGGAAAGTTAAAGATGTTTTTATTTTATTATTAGCAACTGTTTCGATGTAGTTGGCCCAAATAATTTTAATTTATGAAATTATGCTTAGAAAATTAAACCAGGGCCCCGAAAGAAAATACAATGTTATTAAGTCGTTTATTGTTACCGCAGATGAAAATGTATTAATTACTATATCTCGAATGGCCACACAGAGGACCACTTTATTGGTCCTTCGAGGACAACCTATATAGAGCCTCCGAGGGAGAGTATATCGGCGGTGATTATGAAAAAAACTGGTAAAATAAAGCAATGAAGAAAAACCTTTTTGAAAGACTCCGTGAAAAATAAATGGTTCACTAGGTCGCTATGCAAAAATACATTGTTTTAAAACACCGCTAAGAAGAACACATCTCTGTAAAAGGTTACGAAAAAATATATATTTCGGTGAATGCTGAGAAAAAAAATTATTCCTATAAGCGCCGTGAAAAGAGACGTTACTCATAAAAAAACAGTGAAAAAAAACCGTCCCAAGTGCGAATTGTCGGAGCTGAATACACGGCCTAGCATTGGTCCAATTTTGGCAGCCAAAGGTCGGCTAAGGATATTGGGCCAATCTCGATATTTTAATCGGCCCATTGTTGAGCCAGTGATGGCAGCCTATATCGGCTATTTATATTTGCCGATCCTCCACCGATTCTTGGCCCAGTATCGGCACTTTATTGCGCCAAGTCTCACGTTTAGTAAGGGGAACTATGTTTCACGAGGATCAACCAAAGTCTGACCCAGTGACGGCACATTACTGAGCCAAGTGTCACTTTTACCACAGCAAACCTTGTTTTATTTGAATCGGCCCAATATTGAGCAAATGCTATCAGCCTATATTGGATGTTTATATTTGCATGTGCTAGAAGTTCTGAACGTTCAAATGAAGACAATTTTTTACTGCTAACTTTAAAAACCCGAAAAAGTGGTTATATTTTTGTTTATTTATATTGGAAATATTTCATTATTAAAACAAAATTATCATGCATATTTTAAATTACAGTTGGAATAATATTTATGGGTAAAATAGAAATGGGTAGAAATATTTCGTTCATTTAAACGATTGGAACTTCAGGTACATTATATTTGCCGTTTCTCCACCGATGCACTTCATTGCGCCAAGTCTCACTTTTAGTACGAGGAACCATGTTTCATATGGATCAGCCAAAGTCTCGCCCAGTGCGGCGCATTACTGGGCCAAGTGTCACTTTTAACATGGCAAACCATGTTTTATTCAAATCGGCCCAATTTTGAGCCAGTGCTGGCAGCCTATATTGGCTCTTCATATTTGCCGATCCTTCACCGATGCTTGGCCCAGTATCAACACTTTATTGCGCCAATTTTCACTTTTAGAATCTAAAAAACAACCCGAGTGCGAATTACCGGAGCTGAATACACGACTCAGTGTTGGTCCAATTTTGGCAGCCAAAATTCGGCTAACGATATTATAATCGGCTAAAAATAATAATATAAAAACTTTTGAAATTATACTAATTATAGAAATAAAAAATTAAAGGGGTCATATGTGAGCCAGATCGGGTACACATTTTGGATGTCCAGATTTGGACCCGGTCGGGTAGGGCGTTTCATTTACGGTCTGGCGCCAAACAGATTACCCTATCGGGCCCACATTTTTCCTGATCGGAGTCCGACCGGCGCCGCACCAACATTTTTGCAGTTTAGAGCAGTGGTTATTACTCCCGACTGCTGGGCGATAGATTGAGGTATATAAATCTAGATTCCGATACCCCGTAGCGTTAGAAATTTTATTTGTAATATTATGTTCAAAATGTAATATATGTATCCAATATAAACAGGACTATTAATATTCATATTCAAAGTACTCGCAATCAATTAATCATTATTTTTTAAATACCTTTTTTTGTCATATCCTTAGACTATAGCAGTAGTCGTTAAAATTAACCAAAATGTTTAAATGAAATTTCAATTCAGAAAATATAAATAGCTTCAAGGAGCTATGTGATGCCCTCATAACACCTGATAAAGAATGCCCACCCATCACTACCCAGGAGGTGAAAAAAGTATTAAGAGGGATGAAGAACTATTCCGCACCGGGACCAGATTGTATCAAAACCTTTTGGTGGAAGAAGTTTCCTTCAATCCATCAGAATTTGGCCTGTATTTTCACCTCGTATTTAAACACGGAAGAGCCGATTCAGGAGTGTTTGGTGGAAGGGCGCGCAATACTCCTGCCGAAAATAGGCAACTTAGCTGACAGTCTGAAATATACTGTATAAGATATTCACAGCTATCCTAAATGATAGGATCGTTCGGGCAATTGAACCTGTGTGGCAAAAAATGTATGAACAACGAGGCTCAAAAAAAGGCGTAGCGGGATATCGGGAGAACCTGCTCATCGATAGATGTCTCTGCGTAGATGCAACATTCTACCAGCGTGACCTATTGATGGCCTGGATTGATTATCGGAAAGCTTTCGATTCGACTTCCCATAGACTTATCATCTGTCTTTTGGAAATCTTAAAGGTTCATCATCAAATAGTTAGGTGCATAGAGAGATTGATGCCGCTTTGAAAACCAGATTTACTATCTCATCTGGAAAAAATCGTGTGACAACTAACAAGGTCACCTTTCAGAGAGGTGTCTTTCAGGGCGACACCATGAGCCCACATCTATTTTGCCTTACATTATTGCAACTATCTCTAGCACTTCGCCATTCCAACGGGTACTTGTGCGGCAAACCTGCAGATCGAAAGTACAAGGTCACTCATGTATTTTACATGGACACCTTTGCGCTGGAGAGACATATACATACCTGGGCGTGCCACAGAGCCGCTTTCAGGATGTTAAATCTATGAAGGATACTCTCCGAAGCAGATACAAACGTCTCATCTGGCAGATTTGGTATTCTGAACTGTCAGCGAGGAACAAAGTATCTGCAACGAACATGCTTGCCGTACCGGTAGTACTCTCTTTATTTGGAGTAGTTCCATCGACGAATAACGAGCTCAGATCCCTTGATATCGGGACAAGAAAGTTTGTGCGCATGAACAAAAGCATGCATCTTAAGTATTCCGTTTCGCGACTGTACATCTCACGCTGTCAAGGTGGTCGCGGAATATTGAGTCTTTAATGTCTTCACAATAGGATTATGCTGGGTACAGCGCATAGAGTTGCAAATGGGCCTCACTCGAGGCCTGACATGGTTCTTCTTGACTTCGAGAAGCGAACCATGTTCGTTATCGAATTTTCGGCACCAACTGTCAAAGACATCATAGCCAAGGAGAATGAAAAGAAAGAGAGGTATCGAGACCTTATAAGGGAGTTGCAACGATTATACCCGAAATATTCTGTTAAACTAATCGTCCTTATCATCGGCGCTCTTGGAGGTGCCAAGCTTTCACTCGCTAATGGCCTAAAAAGCATCCCTGTGTGTCAACAGTATGCTAAAATACTTGCGGGAAAAATGCAGAAGGCGGTAGTCCTTGGGTCGCTCCGTGTTCTTAGGGTGCACGAGGCTTTTGCTGGATCGTCGTATTGATTCCGTTACAGACTGTAACCACCTATCTCACGGTCGTGAGACGTAATTGTGGCTGAAAGTTTACCGCGATTTCGCTAGGAGCGGATGCAATTTTTCAGATTAGCACCCACTCCCGGCGAAATCCTGCGGTTTTCCTTATGACCTTATGACCGTACATCGTCAGCCGCTAATGATTGGTTGGTCAGCCACTATTTGATGACTGATTATTAGTTAGCGGCCGTTCAACCCCTGGCTGAATTGTCTTTATTTTCTTAATGATTTGGAAAAATATCATGACTCACTGTTAGTGTATTTATCTAATCGATGCCAAACCTGGACAAGAGCAGACTGTCAAGGTGGTAAGAGAAAATACTTGTTTAGATAGTGTGAAATTCTTATTTTATATATTTTAGACACCGTGTACCTATTTAAAAATAAAAAAATTCGTGATCGAATTCATAATTTTGTTTATTTTAGGCTTTCTAATCAGCCCTACTCCTGGGCCAGTCTAGACCTTTTAGACTCAACTTAGATCTTTTATTGTTTGAGTCAGATCTGAGCCAGATAAGCGCCAGAACTTGGGCCACCACGGGAGTATTCTTAATTTTTTAACATTTTTATGTAAAGGGAATTGGCTAACCAGCACGCTGCATTAACATACGAATTACAATCTTCATATTGCGTTTAATTCAATTTAATAACGTTTAATTTCCGTCAAGGAAAACAATTTGGTAAAAACCTAATACTTACCCAGTGGGCACACAAGTCCTAAACTTGTCCTATATACGTCTTTCCGTGGCCGTCTTAAGGACGTTCTGAGGATCTTTTAAAGACATGAAAAGATCCAAAGGATGTCTTAAAGACGTCCAATAATATGACATAGAGTTACATTCTAAGGACGTCTTTAGGACGTCCCGGTGCCCACTGTGTGGGTAAACATCCCAGCAGACCTGATACACTGTAAAAAAAGGTTATGGAATTTTAGTACGCTAAACGTATGTAAAAAGTGGACTCACGCGCAGCGGCGTGAAATTAGTATAGAAATGTCTAAAATTGTACAAAAGTGTAAAATTCTCAACTGAACTGAAATTTAACATGTGACGTTAAATAAAACAACGAAAAGTGGAAAATGTCTCCAAAATATCAACCTAACCTCAAATACTTAAATCATTAACATCATACTAAGAATATATTTATAATTGCGCAAGCTTATATGGTATAAAATTTATCATTTAAAATCAGTCACACGAATTTATGCTTTCGCCGAAAGTGAGCTATAAAGTTTGCAAACTAAAATGTACGTTCGCTCATAACACGTGAACAAACGAGCGAAAAGAAGCTCTATCGCGAAAATTATACAAATGTGGAATATTATAAGGACGAATCTAAAATCACCATAAAGTGAAGACATTTTCGTCAAAAAATAGAAATTTATGTGCATTTGGTAATTTTACCAGTCTGGGGAATTTTACTATGTACATCGTGAGTCCTTTTTTTACACACTCTGAACGTAGTGATTTTCAACACGTCGTATGAATTCATGCAAACTCATAGAATTAAACCTGTAAGAGACGTCATTCTACACAACATGTGAAAATTTGCTTTCTAACCTGTAATTTTAGTGCATCTAAAGTGACATTTTATATGTGTAAATTTACCCTTTGAAGTGCAATTTTAAAACGTACTTTTTACAGTGTACAAATTTTCTTGCTTTTTACCCTGGCGGAAATATTATATATAGTTTATATATAGTGTGAAACATTATATATAATATTCATTCGTTTTATGTAAAAAGCGTATTGAACAAATGAATATTATGTATAATACATCACACTATATATGAACTATATATATATATATCAGTTTTCTGCCCAGGTATATAATTTGGGTGAATGTAATTTCTATTTGCTCGTATAAAATGTTGAAAATAAGTGGGTTTTATCATTACACGGTACTTTTAACATATTTTTTCAACAAAAAATTTAAATTATAACCAAGTTTGACGATTACTGGGACCGTAACGATTAATGGGACATTTACCTTAATATTAGTTTCTTGTCGCTATAAGTGAAATTATTTTCCGCGTGGTCTACGAGTCTGCGGAAAGAGCTGGGCCATTTATTTATAGTTAAAAAGTAAAACATAATTTGCCTTATTCGATACACATTTAAATTTTTTTTACATTTCACATTAACCTCGTTATTGACATTCTGAAAACAGTTCATAAGCAAAAAAAATGGATAAAAGTTAAGTTTTATATAAGATTAGATACTAGAATTTTAGTAAAATGTTTATTCTTAATATTAGTATTACAAGTAGGAGATACATATCTTTACATTCTCATCAGAGAAGGTATTAGATTTGTTTACAATTCGACCCTCCTCTCCGATTTTGTCAAATGTTTATGTTTGGAAACACTCTGAACTCGAAAAGCAGGTTTTTACGAAGGTCTATGTATATCTGCCTGTATGTCTTTCTATGGGTATATATCTGTATATATGCCTATCTATATGTCTGTCTGTATTTCAGTCCTATGTATATCTGTGCGCAAGATAACTTTTCAAAAAATTAATCCATTAGATTGGCCTTTGGTACACTCTTTTAGTGTCAGGATTTGACCACTGTTTTCAAAATACAAACATTCTCTGTACGGTAATTCGTAGTACTCGAAAAGAAGAACAATTTCTTCGAATGATTTGTTGACATATCTGTCGTCTTCAAAAAAAATGTTTAAAAATCCGGAACAAATTACGGAAGATGATGTTCCAGGAGCAAAATTAGTGCACAAATCGGTGGAAGAGCGCAGTGTTAAACAGCTTAAACAATGGATAAAATATAGGAAACGATCTTTAAAAGGAAAAAAAAGTGATTCAGTAGAAAGGTTAGTTGAGGTTGTGTTTGGCAGGTATTAATATTTTCTTTCTTTGCTAACATTTGCTTACATATTAAATAAAGCATTATTATCGGGGTTTCGAACCTTATACCAGGAAATCACTAACAAATGGCTTTTTATTGTCTAAACTTGAAAAAGAGAAGTATAAAGTATAATATTGTGTTATTTTATATTTGTATGAATATTAAATATTTAGTCTATGTTTTGAACTGCAAATCTTGTATAAAAGAAAATATTTATTCCTGCCATACAAAACCTCAACTAACCTTTCCACTAATTCACGTTTTTTTCCTTTTAATGGTGGTTTTCTACATTTAGAACATCGTTTCAGCTGCTCAATACTGTGCTCTTCTACTGATTCGTGCACTGATTTTGCACCAGGAACATCATCTTCCGTGAGTTTCGCCGAACTTTTAAGCATTTTTTAGAAGATGACAGATGCCAATAGATGGAAATAATGGCCTTGGTCGCCGCACTCTTTGAACTTTTTTTTGATAGACTTAAAAATGTTCTACCTTAAAATTCTCTGTTATTTACAAATTAATTTTTTGGTTTTGTTTTCATTAACTATATTTTCCATACATTCCGACACAAAACTGTTCGAAAAATACGGAAATGACGTAAAATTTCGGCACGTGCGCACTGCCGACGTCTAGAATAAAAACGTCTATTAGAATGAGCCATTGCCATTTAATGGAATTTTCAAGAGTTTCACACTCGGTTTTTGACTATACACCATATTACAAAACATTAATAAAGATTTGAAAATGTTTAAAATATTTAAAAATATATTAAAGGATTTTGAACGTTTTACAAAGGCGTGTTTATCAGATTTTAAATATTTCATAACAATTTCACAAAGATTTTTAAACTTTCACAAGATGTAAATGGTTTCAAAGATTATGAAAAGGTTACAGTTCACCAGATTTCAAAAATTTTAAAACATTTGGAAGATTTGAAAAGGTTTCAAAACATTTTAGGAGTTTTTTTAGTAATTATAGATTTCAAATAATGTAATGATTTCAACGAATAAAAAAGATTTCGCAAACAAAGATTTAAGACAAATTTCCCAAAAAAACCACGTCCCGAGACTTTTTGTGAACACATTCTAATATTGTGATACATTGTTTTTAATTCGTAACTAATTATTTATTTGAAATGCGCGATGAATCCTGGGGAACATAACCTTTTTTCAGAATTTGGTTATACGTATATTTTGCGCACGTCTTTTAAGTTTCGAAGCCTTTGAACAATCGGCGCAAGATCTCGAGCGCGGGAGATTTGGAAACCGAATTAAAATCGCCTATATAGTACTTTTTTGCATTACACAAGTGCAAGACGGGTTGCATTGTATGCTAGAGTTTATATAATTATATTCCCTATGACTACATAGTAAACGTTCTTACTGTATAATATTTCGGCCTAGGTATCGTGGTAAAACGCAGCTGAAGACCGCACCGCTTAGTGCAGGGTACCCTGCAATCCAATATGGAAGTGTTGTATCATCAAGTATCACCAAGTGCAGAGTTGTTCAGGCAAAATGATCAAATAAAGTTTCTCGCTTAAAACTAGCTTAACTAGAACATAAATTCATTTCTTTTTGGTCGCAATTACTCAGGAGCTGTGCATAAATTACGAAAACTCTTTTGAGTGGGGGGGGG
>NC_046664.1:110460919-110482252 GCF_010883055.1 Belonocnema kinseyi | reverse complement strand
AAGAATATTATTTAATTAAAGTAATTTTCCAATTATTTACGACATGCCACTGGTCATAATTCAAATCGGATTTAATGTTAATAACATAGAATGAAGTCAAATCCAAAAAATACGGATTTCCGTAATTCTCTTTAAAAGAGCTCCTTATAGTGACTCGAAGAGCTCAAGAAAAAGTCCACGACCCAGAGACTGGCACTTTTATACATGCAAAGAGGTCGTTTTTATGAAAGAAGTCGTAGCTATAAAACCGCTTCTGCGGACACTAAAAGGCGAAGTAACGTCAGGCAAAAACGGTGAATGTGAAAGAAGCTCGCTTCCCAGTCCTTTTGACACACCTATCATTTTTTTTAAATTAATGAAAAATTTCCGCCACAGTATTTTTATATTACAGTCCATAATAAATTTCAGCGCCAAGCTTTAATATCCCATATCTGACGTGCAGTATTTAATTATCAAAATTTGATATTAACAGAAATGTTCTCCAAGGATTTAAAATTAAAGGAATTAAATTTCTGAGTTAAAATGAAAATTACGCTTCTCTTTTTTAATTTCATTAGTTTTATTTCTTATTTTTTCTGATTCCTAAACCCGAGTGTATGCAATTAAAAAATCAAAACGGTCGATCTAAGTCAAACTTAAGGAAAGTGATCTGATAATAGATAGTAATTTATATTGGGAAGCAATTTTTTATTTGGATAAATATTTACTGAAGTGTAACGGTTGCAAATATTAGGATTTTTTGAATCTCGTCTATTTTTGCCATTTTTAAATCTTCTAATGGCAGTAAACAAATTTCGTTTATTGATCATAAAGATTTAAAAAAAAAAAATATATTTGACGTTCAAAATGAATTCAAAAACAAGTTTGACTTTTTTGGAAAAAGGCATATTTAAAAAAAATATCACGTGCGTCCTAAACTACGACGCAAGACAGATTTATGTGTAAAAATCTTCGGTACACGTGAATAACTTTCACTTTTCCATCCACATATCAATATGCACAAGAACACTATACGAAGTCGACAGAAACCTTGGGTTACAATTTCGAGCCATGGTTTCACTTAACTCAGGCGCGACACCCCAAATCACGGTCTAAGATGTTTACACATCAAAAAATGTATCTCAAAAGAAAGCTCAGATTTTTTTCCTTTGAGGACATGTGACACAGTCAAACACCTATATTACAGCCCTTACGTTATCAGCTCACTAAATTTTTTTTTGGTCTGGAAGAACATTTTTTGACTGAAACTTTAGAAAATGTTTTAGAAGACCATAAACTACTGTAATGTACTTCATTTGAGTAGGAATTTCGTTAAAAATCATTTCAAAAGAAATTAAAGCTAAGACCATTTTTTGACATATTTTCTTTTAACCTTGAAAATTCTTTAACCTGAGACATTTTTTATATTTAAAATACCTGCGAGATGTAAAAAAAACGTACATAAACGTAATTTACTGTCAGCTGTTGCATTTCTCGAAGTTTGAGGCCTATATGTTACATATAAAAAAAGTTCTTAGCTCCAAAAAATTTCAAGGTTACAAAGAAAATATGTCAAAAAATGGTCCCAGCTTTCATTTATTTGAAAATAATTTGTAACGAAATTCCTACTGAAATAAAGTACATAAAAGTACTTTATGGTCTTCTGAAACATTTTCCAAAGTTTCTTTCCGATATTTTATTTATATGAAAAGTTCTTAAGTTTAAAGTATATTCAGTAAACTGCAAAAGTAAAG
Organism: Belonocnema kinseyi; assembly: GCF_010883055.1. Classification (NCBI taxonomy): domain Eukaryota; kingdom Metazoa; phylum Arthropoda; class Insecta; order Hymenoptera; family Cynipidae; genus Belonocnema; species Belonocnema kinseyi. Next base: position 110,480,519 of record NC_046664.1, on the reverse strand, counting down.
TCGGTTATATAAGTATTTGAGTGTATTACATGCGTTTAAGAGCTTTAAGTCTAAAAAGTGGGATTTGTATTTTTTATTCATAAAAAAAACTGATGAGTGGTTTTTGAGATTAGACCATACCATTTATTTTTTTGGCGACATGTAACTCTTCTAATGGCGATATACAAATTTGTATCTAGTATTTGTATTCGCTGCGCTGCAATATGCCATCTATTTTTTAAACGTAGCTAAAATGAGAACTCGCGAAACCAGGAAGAATTTGTAAGATACATTTTATTTTGTGCTGAAAAACAATTTTACTAATCTTTTCCATATTTTAAAACAATTAGTGATGAGAAAAAAAGAAAGTAAAGCATAGGAAAACACGTTTCATGTTAAAATTGTTTTAGTCAACAACAACAAACAATTATTTTATTATATGTCAAGCAAGGTTCAACACATTATGAGCTTCAATTATATAGAAAAAAACTTTGCGTTCACTAAAGTTGCGGCTGAAATAAAAGTTGGTATCATTTAGAACTTGAGCTCCAATAGATACCTGTAAAGAGCCAAAAGGGTTCGCTTAGAGCCCTCTTGAGAGGAACATGAAGACGCATTCACCAAAAACGCAAAAACCAAATTCGATTGCATGTGTGCTTTAAGGTGAATATTTTTTTATTAATTAAACATCATATTTTTGGTTCCAAAGGGGTTGCAACAAAAATTAACCCTACTTGCTGAAAAGGACTCCAAAACAATGAATGAGCTTTAAATAATATCACACTTGGGGTCCAGAGGATCTTAATTGTACTTGAGCCTATTTCTAAAGAACCTATTTTTCGCTTTGCCCACTTGGATAGAAATAAAGTTAATACTCTGTTAAAAAACCAATTAGAACCACACACAAAACTGAATAAGTATTCGAATAGAATTCGCTAAACGGTCGAGTGTAAGGTAATACTGAATACCGAATATATTCCGCATATAATCGGATAAGATTATTAGGGATAAGAGCTAGACATCGAAACCGTGAACTACCCCTGGCGGAAAGAAAGAACGGAAAGGATACTCTACGACGTATCCTTATAGCCACCTCATCTCTGCTTATAGTATCCACATAGTATCCCTTCCGTATCATGCAACAAAAACTAAAAAAAAAAGTAGAAAAAAAAACTAAAAAAAAACAGTAAGATGAACCTTTAATTTATTGCAATTTTGATTCTACGTTAAATTTTTAGTGAGAAGGTCACGGAATAATCGTTAAAAATTTTTAAAAATACAATACTTGTCATTAACATTGGCTGAAGCGACTTCAAACGCATTTTCTTTCAGTAGCAGCATACTACTTAAGCGACTACGGATGCGCTCGAAGTAGCCTTCAGCAGAAGTTATGACATTTTTAAAGATTTTTAACGCTGCTAAAAAAACTATTGCAATTACCTTGTGAAATTTGAATGGCAAATTCAAAGTATAATCCGAATTGTAACAAGTTAAGTGCCAATTTTGCTGTTTTTAAGTTATTTTTATTTAAAATAGTCAATAAAAATCGAAAAATATACTTTGACGAAAATCCATAAATATAATATTTAAACGTGATGAAATATTACAAACTATTTCATTTTTTAGTATGTTGTTCAAAATTAATTAGAGAATAAGAATGAATCATAAATTTTGATGGTCAATGACTTCAAGCAACTCATATGATTACCCATAAGTGCCATCTTTGAATTTTACGTTATATTGTGATTTATTAACGCCTATTGAATCTTTTTGCTTGAGTCAGCAGTTCTAGGAAGACCGAGAACGGGTGGCTGGAAGCGAAATTTTGGTGTAATCATTATTCGATCATTTAAGAATACTGAGTCATATTCTAACGAATTATAAATAGTTTCAACAATTTGAATTTGGTTAAACAATTTATTTTTTCAGTTAAGTTGCGAAATGAACGTGTTTTCTAGATTTTATGAGTTCTTTAATCAATGAAAATAATACGATTATTTGTTTTAATAATTTTACAATTATTTAAATAATGCGTGTTTGTTCAAGTATATAATTTACCTAAAAAAGAGAAGAAATATTTCATCTATATACTTGAACAAAAATGCATTGTTTAAATATTTGTAAAATTATTTTAAAAGATTGTTCTATTGTTATCATTGATTAAAGAACTCATAACGTGTAGAAAATTCGTTTATTTTGAAACTTCCCTAAACAATAAATTGTTTACACAAATTAAAATTGTTAAAAAAATTGAAAAATAATTAACATATAACTCAGTATTTTTAAATGACCGCTTATTAATGATTATTTGTTTAAAATTCAAGAAGCGTTGATAAAGCGCATTATTATGTAAAATATACGATTTATTCTTATTCTATGATAAATAAAAAAAAACTGGGGGGTGAGACTAAAGAAATTCGAAAAGTAACAAATAAGGACAACCCTAACACTGCACGGTCCAAATCCCGGAGAAAACCGGATTAAAAGTCGGACAAAAAACCCATAACCGTTCGCTAAATTCTTTTCGGTATTTGAATACGAATATTAAAATAATTAATTTATAAGAAGAATAAAGCTTTCTTTTTTCACGCCTGGGAAATTTTATAAATTTAGATAAGAGAATCTAATAAATACCGCATCTTCCAGACTAATAGTTGAAATTTATTTGAAAAGCAAAATTGAATCGATTATGTTTCGGAAACTCAGCTGGTTCTCCTAATCAGATCTGTATAAAAAGCGTATTAAAATGCTTCTTATAAATTGAATTTACATGGATTGGCGATTATTGCGTCTTTTATTCTCATTTTGAAATATGTTTCTGTCGTACATTGTTGAAAACTTTAGCCCTGAGGCCGTTCCTACTGTAATGGACTGGATAAACATGTATATTCTGTTTATAACATTATATCGCTTTGTTCTTATAATTTTAATACGTTTTTTATACATATCAAATGACGGAAACCAGATGCATTTCCGAAACGTCATCTATTCGATTTTTCTAGTTAAATAAATCTCAACTATTAGCCTGGAAAATGTCATATTTATTAGGTTCTCTTACCTGAATTTATAAAATGATTAATATATTTATAGTTGACCTCCTCTTCAAATAAAGAAGAGTTTGATTAAAATGTTCTATACGAATTTTCCACAAATTTTTTTCTGGGAGACTCGGGTAGTACTTTTACTTGTGGTTTATAAAATAAAGAGGGAACATTTTATTTGCTTCGCTTTCGCGGGAAAATGCAAATGTCCGTGGCGACAGAAATTGAAACAATCCGCCAATTAGAATCGTCGACATGACGGGATTATGGAGATTTTCATGCGGATAGGCGGACAGACTGGCAGCTGGCGTTCGCTTAATTCAATCCCCGAGTTGTCTTATGAATCGTAAACCGCACTGTGAAACTGAAACTCTAACCCAGTAGTCAGTTTGCTTTCCATAGGATAATAGCAATCCGCCAAGTTCCACTTTTAGATTCTATCACCAATATATAATTTTCTGTATTAATCCCATACTCAATTAACATTCTAACTATGGAATAAATCAATTATAAATATTCTCTTACTAATTTTATAGAAACACAGCTTTCTCGAATTTTCAATGTTTTTGTCTGGTTCTTTCTTAAATACTTACTGTAATATGTATTATATATGGATCATTCTTTGTCAGATTTACAACTAAATTTTTTTTTTATAATTTTGTTTTCCCTTACTCGTGAAAGGAAAACAAATGACACGTATTTTTTTATTTCACTCTGATATGAAGAACTTCTGAAACGTCGATTTTTTTATTTTTCGACCCAAAAAATCGGTTCTTTTTCAAATGTGATTTTAAAATCAAGAGTAACAATTCAAGATTTTCCATCCAAAGCGGCCGCTAAAATTTTAAGAATTTCAATAAATTGACGAATGAGAAATTTAATAAATTGACGGGTTTCCATGACTCAGCATACTAGAGTTTTTTTTCGGAATTCTGATGATAAATTTACAGCTGAATTAAAAAATTCGAACTTTTTGATTCAAACTGGCGACCAAATTTTGAAAAAAATTATTATATTCAGGGATCGGAACCTTTTAGCTTCGTTCCAGTAATAAGGATTCGGTCCGAACCGAAACCTTTAAAAAATATCAAAGGTTCGGTTGGAAACAGGCTTCGGCCGAAACTCTAACATAAGTTCTAAGTGGACCTAACCCTTTAAAATAGTGGTTTCGATTCCTGATTATACTAACCGGTTTCCGTGAGTCTCAGTCTTATGAGTTTTTTTTTATCAAATATTGAAAAAGTTCCTGAAATTATGTACGAAAATTTATGTGGAACAATTTGTTTTTGCGATTCGCAACAAAAAGGTAAATGTCAGTAAATTTATTGTTCAAATTTCATATTTATTTATTTAGCATTGAATACCGAAATCTTTTAGCCCTTAACATATTTCGAGATTGACGTTTACACTTATTGCTTAAACATTATAAAAATTCTGGAATTTCTGAAATTTTTAAGCAGTAAGTGTGAACGTAAATGTCTAAATATGTTAAAGGTTAAAAGATTTCCGTATTTAATGTTAAATAAATAAATATAAAGTTTAAGCAATAGATTTATTGACGCTTACTTTTTTATTGCGAATCACGAAGCCACATTTGTACAAATTAATTATCTTACATAGTTTCAGCAAAGTGTGATGATTATGAAAATCCACAGTTTTTGACAATTGGCACCAAATTTTGCACACATATTCTTTGGGCTCCCAGGCAGGTCGTAAGAATATTGAAGGACGATGTAGTGGGGAGGGGTAAAGTTTTAGAAATATATGAAATCAAGTGGCCTAAAACTTATTATGTTTATGAAAATCCTCAGTTTTTGAAAATTGGTACCAAATTTTGCACAGATATTCTTTGAGTTTCCTGGAAGGTCGCATGATTATGGGGGAAGGGGGATATGTACAATCGGCAGCAACTTGTTCACGCATTTCCTTTGGGCTCTTGGACAGGTCGTCAGAGTATTCGGGAATGATGGAGTGGGGGGGGGCACAGTTTTTGAAATATATGAATTCAAGTAGCCTAAAACGTATAATGCTTATGAAAATGCACGATTTTTAACGATTGGCACCAAATTTTGCACACAAATTCTTTGGGCTTCCAGACAGGTCAAAAGAGTATGAGGGGGATAGCAGGGATAAATATAGGGTGGGGGGCACAACCGCAGTTTTTGAACATTCAGCATCATATTTTTCACACCTATTTTTTGGCCTCTCGGACAGGTTGCAAGAATATTGGGGGATAAAGGAGTGCTGGGTGCACAGTTTTTGATACATTTTAACTCAAGTGGCCTACAATTTATGATCTTTACGAAAATCCAGATTTTTACAATTAGCACAAAATTTTGCACACATATGAACAATCGGCAGCAACTTTTTCACGCATTTCCTTCGGGCTAACGGGCAGACCATAATAGAATTTAGTGGGAAGATGGAATGGGAAGGGGGAAGTTTTTTAATTATAGTATATAAATGTCAAATTTTTAAAGTTTTTTGCAAGTTATGTTGGAATTTTACAACTGATTTTAAAATTCTAAATACTGAACTCGATGACTCGCGTACAAGATTTATAATTGAAAACAATGAACATTTTCTGTATTTAAGTATGTTCTCGGAGTCTTTTCAAAGTTTAGTTCAAATTTCACAATAGACTTCGCCTATTTCGAACACAAATTCTGCGCCTTGAGTACGAGTTTTATGATTTAAAATTCTAAAACGCCTTTTTCATGTTATATTTTTCAGTTTTTAATTCTTTTTTACATTCTCATCAGAGAAGGTATTAGATTTATGTAAAATTTGACCTCCCGCCCCCCAGTTTTGGTCAAATGTCGACGATTTTAGACCCGCTGAATCCGAAAAACAGGTTTTTACGCATGTGTCTATCTGTATGTATTCAGTATGTATGTCTGTATATATGTCTGTGGACACGATGACTTTAAAAAAAATCAATCTATTAGATTGGCCTTTGGTACAATTGTTTAGTGTACTATAGTTCAAGTTCGTTAGACAGCCATTTTGGATAAAAATTCAAAATGTGGGGACATTTTGAAAATTTTTGAGACCATCTTTTTCAAAATTCAACAATTCCAAAATTCCAATTTTGACAGCATACAAAAAAATTTTTAATCCAAAAAGTACATTTTTCGGCCAAAGTTTGCAAAATTCGGTTAAAAGATGAGAGAATAAAAATTGAGCATTTAAAAAAGATCTGCAAATTTGTAATTAACCACTTTTCGATAGGATGCGTAGTTTTGATTTTAATTATGAGAAACATCATAAACAGGAAAAAAAACTGCCCGCTGCGTGGGCAGATTCTTAACAAGACTTTTGTCTTTTGATTTCTTTTTCATCACGTGTGTTGTGTTTCAAAAAATTAAATTTTTTATGTTTTTAATGCTATTTTCTTACGATTAAAGCTAAAAACAGAACTATCAAAAAATTATTCATGAAAAATTTATGAATGAATGCTTGTCTGTCTGTGAGCATGATAACTTTTGAAAAAATAATTCTATCATATTGGCCTCTGGTACACTCTTTTAGTTTCCTAAACTGAAGGTCAAGTTTTTTAGCCAGTTATTTTTGATATAAAATTCAAAAAGTGAGCGCATTTTGAACACTTTTGAGACCACTTTTTTCAAAATTCAAAAATTTTCTATACGGGTGTTTATAGTATTCAAAAATTTAAACAATTTATCCTGATGACTTTTTTCATAAAAACAAAGATTTCGAGCGATAAAGTATTTACAAAATAATAAAAAACACACGAAAATGAATCTTTTAAGCCAAATAACTGAAACACGGTATGGCTGCTCAGTAGACCGTATGTGTAAAGTTTAAATCATAAAAAATATTAGAAATAAGCAAATTCAGTTTATGGAAAAACGATTAAATTTGCAATAAAATGTTTAACAACAAATTTTTTTAAAGAATTCGCATTTTTTCAAACTGGATAATAAAAGTACGTCTGTTTCAATACAAACGTAAGTTATGAGTTAAAATAATATACATTTATGGAAATGATAAAAAGTTTTAGGGATAAACTCAAGTGCGAAGCACGTGATACGTGATGAGAATGTGTTCGTTAAGGCCGAAGGAGCTTTAACAGAAGAGAATTCACAATTGCCAAACGACTGTTGTCGATGCTTTCACCTTTAGTTTTGAAAAGACCATGCACAAAGAGCGAGCGCGTAGTGCGAGGTAAATTCACTATCGAGCGCTAAGCGCGAGAGTAATATATACAAATTTCACAAGTGATTTGGAATTTTCGAAAACTAAATTCGACAACTTAAATACAATTTTTACAATTAAAATTCGAAAAATACAGTTTCGATGTTCTGTATTCAATTTTTTATTTCTATTTCACTTTCTAAGAGTTTTTCCAAGTTTACTTTAAATTTTACTATCCACTTCACATTTTTCAAACCCAAGTTCTACGATAAATACTGAAAATTTTATTTTGATTCCATTCCAGTATTGTACAATCTACAACTTTTATTTCATTTATATTTTGAATTGTTCCAAACCTCCAAGTATCAGGTTTTAAAAAAAATTTGTTGATTTCAAAAGTTTCGAGAACCTGAAACTTTCGAGCAGCTCAAAACTTTCAAGTAGCTCAAAAGTATTTGAATACTCTAAAGTTTCGAGTTCTCGGAGGCATTCGAGTACTTAAAAGTTTCAAGTTCTCGAAGTCATTCGAGTACTCGTAAAGTTTTGAGCTTTCTAGATCTCAATCCGACTTAAATCGAACAGGATCGAGCTCAGCTCGACTCGACTCGGAGCTAATAAACTCGGCTCGACTCGTTCGAACTTCAAGTTTCGAGTTCATTGCACACCCCTGCTAAATATTTAATCATTTTCCAACCTTTGAGATTCCGGAAATAAAAAATGTTAAATGGTGACTAAGTAATTAATGTTGAAATTGTAATTAATTTATTATAAAATGTATTTCTGCTCTAACATTTTTATTTGTATCCAGATAACTTTTGAATACTGAAATCCTCAATCGAGAACCTGAAATTCATAAAGATAGGACCTCAATAGTATTACTGTACAGTTGAAAAAAAATCATAAAACAAAAAAATTTCTTTTATTCTTTTAATCTAGAGAATTTAATCAATATTTTATTCCAATACCAAACCTTCCAAACTTTCGACTAAGAAAACACATTTTCCTACATTCATTTGTATACGAAATCAATAAAAATATTATATTTTTCCAACGTTTAAATCTAAAACATGAATAAATTTAAGGGACTTTTAAAGAATCGTGGGAGTCTGAGTTATCGGTCGCAGATGAAAATTTTCAAGAGAAGTTTTTTCGCGGCGGATGAACGTCCCAACCGTTTCACAAGAGGATTTCTTGTAGAAAGACCGAAGTTAAAGCCAAGGGGGTGGTTAATGTGGCAAACACTGTATCCGTGTCGATGTACACAAGAAGAGGAATGGGCATTGTTTTGTTCCATTGTTCCCCAAACAAACGGTGTCCACGTTGTTTCGTCAGATATTATGTTCAACCAGACAGGCAGGACGCGCCGGAAATGGACCGCTGTCAGTTTTACTCCTCGCGATAAATATGAGCATGTTTCCTCCCTCTAGCAGCTACCCTTGTTAAAGGAAAAGAGAAAATCAGAATATCGATCTTTGCCTAGTTGAAAATAATGAGATTGTAATTTTAATTGACTGCGTTGCTTAATCTACTAGTTTATTTGATAGAAATAAGGAAATTCCGTTTTGAGTTGGAAATTCATCATTGAATTTATATCATTTAATAATATTTTAAATATAAAATAGTATATTGCACATCAAGGGAGAAAAACCGTGATTTTCACGAGTCCAAGTTTTCGCAAGAGGCAAAAATTTGTTATGCCTGTAAAAGTGGATCTCAAGATAACTCAGAAATTGTGAGTTTAGGTTGTCGTAGTTCGAAGTAATTTTTACCATCTGAGGTCATTTGATTTGTTTTCGAAAGGGCTATAGTTTTTCCCTTGCAAAAAAAATAAAGCTGAATTGTTCAGTCGCAAACTGTGAATCTTCGAACCGCGAAAAACCCATGCATATAAAATTTGAATGTAAGTTTTAAGTCTTCATTTTTTGTTAAGACTCCAAAAAGAAACTATATAAAAAGTCATAAGATTTAGCTATATTGTACTTGGTACAGCATATCTCGTCTTTATATGTAATCTGCCGTTCAAATTAAAAAGATACATTGGTGAAATTTGTATGAAAAATGAGTTTTTGGTATCGTTGGATTCGTAAGAGAAAGTTGCGTCTAGCCTAGGGCGCGCGGGAACGCTCTCGCGCTTCGCCCTCGTTTTCATACGTTTAATGCGTACACTTTAATTACATTTTCTCAAATATCATAAATATTATAACTTAAATAGAAACCTGTGATTTAAACTTCTGAAGAATTACAGCCATTGATTGTACCTGCAATTTTTCGACTTGTTTTTAAAGAAGGATCTCAAAGCACCTATGGCTTTGACGATTGTACATTCTCATTGCGAAACTCGCACTTGGCGCTCGATAATTTTGTGTCCAATTGAAAAACTTCAGCAAGGTTATTTGAAAATCTTGTTCGATTCTAATAAAAACAACACTTTAAACTTACGGATCTCTTAAAAACAAAAATTGCATTTTTTTAAAATGAAGCAATTTTTGGAACTTTTGTGTGATTAAGAAATTTCATAAGAATAGTTTCGAAATACATATATTTTATATCTAGTAGAAATTTGAATTGATATTTCTTAACCCATTAAAAAAAATTTTCTTTCCTTATTTCGAAAATTTTCAAAATATTGGAAGCCGTATAACTTTTTAAAATTTAATCAAATTCAAAAATGTCATTAGGATAATTTGCAAGTCTTTTTTCCGTGTATCAGAAAATTTGACAAAAATTTCTAAAACTCATAAAAAAATTTTATTCAAATTTTAAAAAAGCTTGAACTTTTTTTAATTTTTGTCTAATCGTAAAATTTAACTGAGGTAGTTTCTAAATATATTCGATAGCTAGTGAATAATTCAAATGAAATTTCCTTATCTATCAAAAAAGTATTTTGTTCTATTTTTCTGAATATTTTAAAAATTATATAACTTTTCTCATTCTTATTGAAATTGAAAGTTTTATTTGGATAATTTCTAAAATTTGAAAAAAAATTTCAAATTTTCAAAATGCTCTAAATTTGTTTATTTTACTTGGAAATATCCCCGAGTCGTAATATAGGCCCTACTTTGACGCTTCTAGTGAAGGTATTGTCCCTACTTTGCGGATGTTTATTCTACTAGCTTCTACGTAGCCACTCTTAAAGATATTTTCATTCTATTTTGCTTCTCCTTTAAAGCTCCGTATTCTCCGTAGAATTTTTAAATTTTCTCTTAACGCTCTTAAATTTTAACGCACAAAATATGTGGCGTCGTTGCCTCGACGCCTGCGCCCTCGTGACAAATACTTCGTTGTTTTCTCTTAAATTCCATCATCACAGTTCGTGAAAGCAACAGTCAAATTGGTTTTAAATAATAAATATTAAAGTGATAACATCGAAATGGGTTCAAGAGGAAAGAAGTTTGCCCTAATCTGGTGGCTGCAAGCAAAAGAAAAAGTGCAAACCAGCGCTAAGATTTTAAAGATAATTATAAAAACCCCAGATCCACCCCCCCCCCCCAAAAGGTATCAAACACGCAAGAAGAAACGTCAAAAGAAAAAGGTAAGAAAGATAAAAATCTTTTGTATTGAGCTTTTTCTGTACTAAAAAAAATAACTGCAAATTAGTTACCACAGACTCTGAAGAAATAGATTTTCTTTTCCCGCAATTTTCTTTTGAATTAAAGAATCACGAAATTGAATAATTTCAGCTTCAAAATTTAGAAAATAGGGCAATGTCAAGACCTTCAAAATGGAATATTTTAAGATTAAATCATTGGAAATTATATTTATATTGAAAAGCGTTCAAAATTAAATAATTAAAACAACGTATTTCCCTCTCGAGAAATTCTGCGATTTCAAGTGTAGGTCTCTGCTGATTTCAAATGGATTCGATCAGCGATGATTGTTTTTCGTACGTTATTCTCTGAAAAACCGACTTTGATTACAGTTGACTTGTAACCACTCTTCATAAGATCACCGATGTTTATAAATATATACCAAAGATTTTGTAGTAATATTTACTTAAAATAATAAATTGTTTCCCCAAATGTCATATTTTTAAACCAATATATTTCTTAATGCCGAGGGGTCGATCACTCCAATATTCCTGATAACTAAATATTCCTATACACGTATTCTTTCAATATTCTTGGTATCCTGGTTATTCTTGCTAATCTCAGATTTTTTTGATATTTCAAAATATTCCGAAATATCCCGAAATATTCTGAAATATTCTGACATATCCTCAATTTCCCTTTGCGCTCTACACGTTTTCAAAGATTCCAAATTATTTACAATGATTCTAAAAAATGTCAAGAAGTTCCAAAAAAGTTTATGTATTATTGTGTTATTATAAAATATGTTCAAGTGTTTAAAAGGATTTAACCATTCTTTTGAATTAAAAAAGATTAAAGTTTATAAATAAATTTCAAAAGATTTCAAGTAATTTTTAAGAATTTCAAAATATTTTAGAAGAATTCCAAAAAGTATAAGAATTTTCAAGAGATTTTAAAGACTTTAAAATACTTTTTATGAGCTTAAAATAGTTTAATTTAATTTTAAATAGTCTAGTTTCAAAATATTGTTATGTATTTAAAGAGATCTTCAGGAGTGTCAAGGGATTTAACGGGAGTTATTTGATTAAAAAGTTTTTCAATTTTATAATCCAATTCCAAAGTTTTGATATTATTTAAAAGAGTTTAAGATATTTTGTATGAACTCAAGGGATTTAAAGTAATTTTAAAGAATTTTTAAGGAATTTAGGTAGAATTTAAATGAGTTTTAAAATTTTAAGGTAATTCTAAAATATGAATAATGTTCTTGAATTATTTAAGGTCTTTTAAATTTTTTGAAATCTTCAGAAATTTTTCGAAATCCTTTAAAATGTATTAAATTTCTTAAAATATATATTGAATTTTTTTTAAATCTTTTAATACATTTTGAAATATTTTTGGATTAAGTTTAAATCTTGAATAAGCACATAAAATATACAATAATAATTTGCAATATTTCTAAAATCTAAAATTCTAGTACATATATTATTATAAGCGTAGCAATATTTTTTACAGAATGAATCACAAACATTTTCAGATGGCCTTGCACAGCTGTAGGTTATATTTCAGATTTTTGTTTGCATACTTCAAGCTAGGCTAGCCGAGAGGTTTTAGGGGTTATGAATGCGAAACTTACAGGATTCGAACCCCCGCGGCGAATACAAACTTACATAGCGTGCGATTATAAATAGTGTAGTGATTATGTCAAAACAATGTAAAACAAAGACGATTTTAACTTTTATTAAACTACCCAGCGTATCCTCTACTATAAGATTAGTTCTATAAAATGTAATGGATATTTTTTTCCGTGTGCAAAATAACTTGAAACATTACGCAAATGTCAGTATGTCTTTTTCTTGCTCCATTTTATTAATTTTTCGTCAATTAATTTTATTCTGTACAGGAAGGTAGAGTGTGGAGCGATTAATTAGAAACAAAAACTAAGCCTCTATTTTGACGCCCCAAATGGAAGATTCGGAAATTTGTGCCCATAAGAGCGCTAAAGTAGGGGCAAAAATCGTATGGCAATATTCTCGACTTTAAAAGCTTAGCCCCTACAAATATTAGCGTAAAGAGTCTCAAAGTAGGGGCTATATTTTGACTCGGGTCTGCTTAACGAACATAACCTTTATTTTGGGAACTTTAAGAGGTGTAAGTATGTTTTGTTCTTGTGTTTCGAGGCTGTGCTCGAGATCTTCCACAAAGACATCGGCCGCAAGTGACTTTGTATTCCTTTGCCTTGTATTTTTAACTTTCCGCGACTAGTAAAAAATCGACAGGTTATTTTCTAATAGTAATTGTTCAAGAAAATAATTGTTTAACGCAAAATATGAAAAGCACATTACCTTTACCTAAATAGTGTTTCTACCCTAGTGCGAATTGATGGAGCTGAATACACGGCCCAGTGTTGGTCCAATTTTGGTAGCCAAAGATCGGCTAAAGATATTGGGCCTAGATATTGAGCTTTTTATATTTGCCGATCCTCCACCAATGCTGGGCCCAGTATCGGCACTTTGTTGCGCCAAGTCTCACTTTTAGTACGGGGAACCATGTTTCACGAGCATCAGCTAAACTCTGGTCCGGTGACGACACATAACTTGGTGAAGTGTCACTTTTACCACGGCAAACTATGTTTTATTTAAGGCGGCACAATGTTGAGCCAGTGCTGGCAGCCTATATTGGCTATTTATATTTGCATCTGCCAGAAGTTCTGGACGTTCAAATGAACGAAATTTTTTACTGCTAGCTTTGAAAACCAGAAAAAGTACTTAAATTATTGTTTATTTATATTGGAAATCATTTCTTATTGAAACAAAATCAACATGCATGTTTTAAATTACAGTTGGAATAATATTTGTGGGTAAAATATGAATGGGTAAAAATATTTCGGTCATTTGAATGTTTGGAACTGCAGATACATTATATTTGCCGATCCTCAACCGATGCTTGGCCTAATATCAGCACTTCATTGCGTTAAGTCTCACTTTTAGTACTGGGAACCATGTTTCATAAGGATCAGCCAAAGTCTGGCTCAGTGACGGCACATTACTGGGCCAAGTGTCACTTTTACCAGGGCAAACCATGTTTTATTTCAATCGGCCCAATTTTGAGCCAGTGCTGGCAGCCTGTATTGACTATTTATAATTGCATATCCTCCATCGATGCTTGGCCCAGCATCAGCACTTTATTTCAACAAGTCTTACTTTTAGCACCTAAAAAACAAATCTTAAACGAAAGATAAAAAATTTTTATTAAAATTGTCAAAGATCCCCGTGCAGAAATTGTCCAACTTATTCCCGAGTTCCGATCTTGGCCCGATCGGATTTTCCACATGTGGCCCCAAGGGGGCAGATGACGTGGCTCGCGTCAGAACCACGTTGGGTCGGGTTAGCTTAGACAAGGTTATGTCAAGTTTTCTGTTATCGTCGTGATATTGTTTTTCTTTCATATAACTTAAAATGCCAAAGGAAATAATAGATTTCGAGTTCGGAATCACAGAATTGATGGTGATATTTCTTATATTCGCAATGGAGGCAAAGGTAAGCTTTAGTTCATTAGAATCAACATCACATTTCATTTTTAGCTTCTGAAGATTTCAAGCTATGTATTCGAAAAACCGTCGTCATTTGGAGCGCAATTACTATTTATGTATATAAAAAAAATTTTCCAGCTTTTTAGAATTTTATATTTTTTTGCTGATATTCTGAAAATAGAGATAACCTTCTACCAAATGTATGGATTTCCGGATTAGTAACATTATAAATTAAATGCTTTTTATATTTTCTAGAACATAACCTCACTTTTTAAATCTCTCTCCACGTGACTCATGTGCATTAGTCAAACAAAAATTATTCCAAAAGAATATTAAGAAGATTAAAAAATATTTACAATTAAAATTCATGTGCGTGTATGTGTAATAACTCTTAATTTGAACATTATTTGTCAAAGCATAATAGTTTTTTTCAGAATACAAACCCTTATCGATAAATTCAAACATTACAGACAGATAATGTAATGTAGTATATTGAAAATGAAATATAATTTATAATGAAATATAATGTTGAATATTCACAAATTCAAGTTTTGTAAAATGCAAAGTTGAAAAAATATTAATATAAAAACTTTTGAAATTTTACTAACTATAGAAATAAAAAATTATAGGGGCCATATATGGTCCAGAACGGGTCCACATTTTGGATGTCCAGATCTGGACCCGGTCCGGTAGGGCGTTACATTTACGATCAGGCGCCAGACAGATTACCCTATCGGGCCCACATTTTTCCCGATCGGGGCCAGACCGGCGCCGCACAAAAATTTTTGCAGTTTAGAGCAGTGATTAGCACTCCCGACTGCTAAGCGATAGATTTAGGTATATAGATGTAGATTCCGATACCCTGTAGCGTTAGAAATTTTATTTGTAATATTGTGTTCAACATGTAATATGTTTATCCAATCTAAACAAGACTATTAATATTCATATTCAAAGTACTCGCAATCAATTAATCATTATTTTTTAAATATCTTTTTTGTTATATCCTTAGACTATAGCAGTAGTCGTTAAAATTAACCAAAATGTTTCAATGAAATTTCAATTCTTAAAATTAATTATAATATTCAAACCATATGCCGTCGTAAAATGATGAATGGATAAAGCAGATGCGTCCTAAAAAAAATTCAATGATTTTTCATCAGTTTTTGAATTAACTCCAGCCTTCAGGATGGTCCGGTATTGATGCCCAGTGGATCGACAATGGCAGCCAAGCCTTGGTTGCCAAGTCAAAGCCATAGTTATCAATCCAGCAATAGCGGGACGATGATAGCTAGGTTTGGTCCAATACTGGTACCCAGTGTTAGGCCGAAAGTGGCAGCCAAACCTTGGCAGCCAAGTGCAGGTCATAGTTATCATTTTGGCATTGGCGCGATAATGGCAGCCGAGCTTCAGCATATATTTTTGCCGATTATGGGCCAATTTTGGGCCGTATGTGACTTCGCACTTGGGTAGATACGCTATTTTTTAAAATTTATTGTTCTTCATTTTTTCAATTTTTTTAGTTGTTTGACGATGAATAGCCGTTTTCTTTAGTTTTTCATGAGCTAAATCTCAACCTGACAACGAAAATGTTCAATAACGTTTGGTTTTTAAGTAAAATTACGTGACTATTATGCACTATTACGAGACTTAATCATTATTACGCACCATTAAGTAATATTACGCCATATTATAAGTTATAATGCGTTATTATGCAAGGAGTGTACAGTCTAATACGAGCAAGTTAATACCTCCTCGAAGCACCTTTAATAGGTATAAGATGTAAGGGAGAATCTTCTCAATTAATTTCGAAGAACAATAGGAGCTCAGACTCATACCCTGATTATTTCTAAGTTCTCTGCCTTGTAACACGTCTTTAGCAGAGAATTTAGGGAACATCATAGCTTGAACTGCATTTGAAAAAGTGCTTTTTATGGGCGAGAAATTAAAATCAAATAATACCATTTTTTTTAAGAAAAAAAAAACATTTGTAGAATTTCCATTTTGTCTCGTACTTATTTAATATTTATTTTTACTTCCAGAACATTATTATAGATACAGGAAAGTGAAGCAAATTCCAGTATTTTTTTAGAATTAAAAAAATGAAGAATGTTTAGTAAAATTCGAAATCATTCTAAAAAATCCCAGAATATTGCAGATAATATTTCACAAGACTGCAGACTCTTAGAAAATGTTAGTTCTACAAATTAATTCGGTGCCTTCTCTTGTAAAAATGCCCACTAGGTTACCAATAGAAACTATTAAGAAACATATAGGATGCAGATAGCTTTCTATATATTCCTTAAGAGCATTTTTATTTGAACTTGGTTTAAAGTGGATTTTATTCGATACTTAAACGGATATGGGGACTAAAATAGATTTGCTAAAAATTTTCAGAGACTATATTAGGTCCTAAAAGAGATGCTTTAAATATGGCTCTAAGATAAACCTATTAAGTTGCGTTTTCCAGTGAATGAAATAAGTCCAAAACTGTTTCTCTAAGAGATTCTATTAGGCATTTTGATGGCAAATGATAATTACATTACTCGGATTAAAAATCAAGGAGACGCCTCGAATGTGGCTCTGACAGGCACCTATTAGGTTCTCTTTTCTCGCGAATAGCACAAGTTCAAAACTGCTTCTTTGAGAGGTTCCATTAGGTATTTTAATGGCAAATCAGAATTAAATTAATCGAAATCAAACTCAAGGTGATGCCTCTAAAGTGGCTCTAACAGACACCTATCAGGTTCTGCTTCCCCGCGAATAGCAAAACTCCAAATCTTTTTTAACTTTTTACCATTGCAAAAAAAAACATTGCGATTACTCCGTGACCTTCGAATGAGAATTTTCACCTATAATCCGAAATTTCCTAATTCAAAAGTTGATTGCACTGTTTTTCTTTTTAGTTTTTGTTGCATGATACGGAAGGGATACTGTGTGGATACTATGAGGATACTCTGTAGTGTATCTTATTTGTTCACTCGGTCCGCTGGGGTAGATTAATCGAAAACTGTGAATTTATGGAGGTGTTTGTATAGCAGAAAATGTTTTTTTTAGTAAAATTATTAAAATGTATTTTAATTGAACTGCTGTTTATTTTTTGTCCATTTTTTTTAAGTTTTCGACCTGTTTAAAGCTATAAAAAAAGTTATTGAGCCCTTTGTGAAATAAGTGGAATTTGATAACATTGAAAACTGCATTTTATGGAAAGTTTTGTATAGCATAAAATTATTTGTTCGTCATTGAGATTATTAACGCATTTTTATACTTGGTTTTCTTAATTATTTATTACTTTTGGATCGTTTTTAAACGTTTTGATTATTTAAGGACCAAAAGTTTCGAGCCTATTCTGAAATAAGTGAAATTCGATTCTTTTTAAAAATATTTTCAAATATTTTTTTAAAACTGCTATTACGCATTAAAAACTGAGTAAGAAAGTATTATAAAATAATTGGATAAATTAAAAACTGTGCGTTTTATGGAGGTTTCTGCATTACAGAATATCGCAGTTGTTTATTACCTTTAGATAGTTTATAAACTTTTTAAATTTTTGAAAAAAAAAACATAATATCAAGCCGTTTCATGATCGAAATTTTGTAAACAAGATCCTTCTGCATCGATAGCGAAATGAGTTAGAGCGCGCAGTAGAATACAAGTTTAGGTAGGATAGGTAGGGTTCGAATCCTCAGCGAGTACGATTGATTTTTCAAAGCGTTTAAGCGTACGATTATAACTGTAAGTTACGAATTCTCGAATTGTGTACTCAAAAACTATAAATAATTTAAGATTATATAATAATAAAATAAGAAAATTTTTTTCGTTGAGAAATCTGACCGATTACAAAACACATCGGATCCTATTTATATCCAGCTCGAAAGTTTCTAAATGTCAGATACAAACCCATATAGAACAGGCGTACAAAACATACTTTCAAATGTTAATACGACTTAATGAAAACCAAACCTATTAAGTGGAAAATACATTCCAATTAGAAACCACATCGAAAACCGATTAGGTAACACTTAGGATCTGATAGATATGCATTGCGAGTACCTAAGACAAAACTCATCGGACCCTAATCATATCCAGTTCGAAAGTATCTAAATGCCAAATAGAAACCCATATAGAACAGGCATACGAAACTACTTTCACTTGGCAATAAGACCTAATAGAAATCAAACCTATTAGGTTTATAATGGTTTTCTATTAGGCAATTTTACAAGAGTTTACTTTAATGCCTTGTAACTCTTGGCCTAACTTTAATTGTTTCCCGCTCTAAGGCAGATTTAAAGGGCAAACATTAAGCTCTAAAGCATCCCTGGTGGGCCGAAGGAAACGAATGGAGCCTCTACAAAGTACCCGTAAAGACCCCATTGGATCCCCAATCGATTCTTTTTTAAAAAACTCGAAAAAAAACACTAAAATCAACTTTTAAATTGTTGAAATTCGGATTCTACGTTAAAATTCCCTATAGAAGGTCACGGAATAATCGAAATATTTAATTTTGCAACGGTAAAAAGTTAAAAAAATATATACATAAGACGTATAACGCCTGTTGACTGCTCCGCTTCAAAAGCATCGCCTGTAAATAGCAGAAAACAGGCGTTATACGTCTTATATTTTTTTAAACTTTTTACCGTTGCAAAATTAAATATTGCGATTATTCCGTGACCTTCTATAGGGAATTTTAACGTAGAATCCGAATTTGAACAATTTAAAAGTTGATTTTCCTGTTTTTTCGACTTTTTTTAAAAAAGGAACCGAGAATGGGGACCCAAAGGGGTCTTTACGGGTACTTTGTAGAGGCTCCGTTCAATTCCTTCGGTCCGTCAGGGATAAGATAATAGGTGGAGACCCTGCGGACTTTACCTAAAAAATCATTAGTCAATAACGTTGCGTCCAACAAGCAACATTTAAAACACTGCATTTTCTATGCATTCCCATTGAATAAAACGCAGCTTAGGTGACCGAACTTATATTCTCAGACTTAGGAGAAGGTTAGGTGATACGTAAAATGTGTGAAAAGTGATTTTATAGATTCAGCAATTATGATTTTTCAATATGAATCCAAAAAGCATACAATGTCTCTAATGCTCTTTCGTCGGACGACATTGTCTTGACTAATCATTATTGAGGTGAAGTCAAAAGAGCGCCAAGAGTTATAAGACATCAAAATAAAGGCACCGAATTAATTTGTAGACCTAATCATTATTAATATCATATTTTAGAACTTTCTAGAACATTTCAAAACATTTAAAAAATATTCTAGAAAATTTCATTACATTTCGGGACATTAGAGAATATTTCGGAATATCATTCAAATATCCAGAACATTCCAGAATTATAGAGTATTTTAGAAACATAGGAGA
>NC_046664.1:110449114-110460819 GCF_010883055.1 Belonocnema kinseyi | reverse complement strand
GGGGGGGGGGTTGAACCCCCTAAACACCTCCCCTGGATCCGCCACTGATATATATTGTATTTGTGTGTTCGTTCATTATTTTAGTTTGTTAATACTTTTTTATGTATCCTGTTACAGAATGACTACGACGACCGGAGATCCTTTGACCTTAAAAACCCCTGCTTCACTTTCCGGTGGTGACCTAGTCTCTCGCCTCTTAGCAGCAACGCCACCCTACCTCTACAATGTGCCTCTAACTCCACACAGTTTTTTCTTCAGTGAAATGCTCCGTTCCTTCGTCCAGGCAAAGGCCGATGCTTCCCCAGTCAGCCCCTTACCTGGAGCACCACGACGCAGAAAACGATCGTGGAGGGATGCTCGAGACCGACCTTTAGAATTAACTACTAAGGAACGAAATCACCACCACACCCATCAACACCAGCAACAACCAGAAAAATACTTCCACACCCAACAAAATCAACATCTTCTAGAGACCACCCACACCGAAAATCGCAACAAATCCCTCGAATCATATGATCACGAAGGCAAAATTCTCCCCGTGAGCCTAGAACAAAAATCACAAGATTTCAACAACGAAGTCCTGAGACCCGTTGATGAAAATCGCTCCGAATTCAAACCAGTGAAAAACTACTTTGCAGACCGAATTCCCAGTCAACAGGAATCTATTTCCTCTGCCGAATTGCAGAAGGTCAAACCAGAAGAATCCGGAGAGAGGAAAGGCTGTACTTATAGTAATAAGAATAGCTTCGAAGAGTGTTCTAAAGTCAATAAAGAGCTCTCTTTTTTCAATGAGCAGAAAAACAAGTTGGAATTCAGTACAAGGAATTTTGTACCAGCATTGCCTGGAAGAGGTGATGAACTACAGGCGGTGAAGGGTTTTGGATTACCTTCTGGAAATGTTGGTAATGTTCCAAATCCAGAATTTTTGCCAAATCCTCTTTGGTATCCACCTTATCCGATGCCTCAATCTTATCCTGGTATTGATCCGCTACATTTTTTTATTGACCTTCGTGTGTCTGGACATATTTGGGATCGGAAGTTGAGTGAGAGGCAATTGCCGTTCAAAAGCAAGCACAGCTCTGCTTTTAGTGTGCCTCAAGCGAAGGAATACAATCGGCCATTGAATTTGACGAGGGATGAAGCTTCGGCGTCCAGATCGAATGAGGAGAATCATCGTGGAACGCATTATATTCTGAAACATATCACGAGGACCTATAAAGACATCCGAGAAGCGGAGAAAGAATTGAAGACCGAGATCACTGATGTGGGGTCTGACGAAAGTCAGAAATGTTCAGAAGGTAGTGTGCTTTGTGATGTGTCTGAGGATAGTGAATAGTGAAATTTTGCGAATTTTTTTATTCATAATTAGAGGAATTCAGAATGCCGTGACTCTTCTAATCCTGCTACATTTTATGTCCCTTGTTCGGGTTTCAAGTTAACTTTATTTAGATGGGACTTAAGCGAAGGATTCGAGTCATTTTAAATTAACTTCAAAATTTTCGTTCCAATGATCAAATTCTTCAATTGTAAAGTCACTCAATTCTTATTATAAAATTTATTCGCAAAAGTTGAAAATTAACCTCATAGCAACAGTATTTTTGGGGATATTCCATTTATGACTCGATATATCCCGAGGACATCCTAACAATATCTGTAAGGGATATCCCAACAACGCCTAGGGCTACTATTGTCGAGGCACTACTGAATTCAAGTGTATACCTGTATCTGAATGTTTTTCTAATTCTTCCAAGTTATTTGCGTTCCTTTAAATTCCTTTTCATTTAGTTGAATTCCATGAAATCAATTTTACTTATTTCTAATTCTATTTTAAATATGACTTTAAAATTTTTAACACATTTATTTGCGACATGAGCGAAATAGTAGCAGGTGTACCTAAATTTGGCTCAAATTTTTAACAGAAAATGGTTGTATATCTTCTTGATGGCCTGCAAAAGTTGTATAACTTTCTTTAGGTTACAATATGAAATCGCGTAAGAAAGTTTCATGTTTTGTTTACAATTCCACACTAAATCCCAAAGTGTCAAGTTTTTATTTAGCTTTGGATACCAATAGGGCACCCTGGGAATTATTATTTTGAGCCAAAATTCAACAGTTTTTTTCACAATTGCTATTATCATTAAGCTCAATGAAAGTCAATTACATTCTTTTGTTCTTTTGTTCGTATTAATATTCTCATATATTTATAGTTGTTAATAATAAATAACAATTATTTAACATTTTAATATTCGTGACAGTAAAGCGTCGCCAAGTATCTAATAACAAAAACACTTTCGGTTCGTAAAATCTTAAGCGGAAACCCAGCGATTTTATCCGGATTTTAATCCGGATGAAATTTGTATCAAAAATGTCATTTTATCTGGCCCTATCCGAAACTTTTTCGGAATTGAAGTAAGAAGACTCTTTTCATCTACGTCCAAGAAGCGTTTTTTTCTGGATCGATCTAGCTTTGAAGCGAACATTGGAAACATAAAATTGAATCATTTTGCCGACGGAATAGACCAGGTAATAAGCGATGAATTCAGAAAAATTAAGAATTTGTATTCCTATGAATACACGATTTTTCATCCGTCTAAAAATTCCCCAACGGGAACACAAACAGTGAAAATCCTCTTCCTCGCAATCGACTTAGTAAAGTTTAACGAACGAATTTATTTAACTTATTTTTCATTATTAAATCTTTTTTAACTTATAAATTCGAAAAATATTCGAATTTATATTTATTTATATTTTAACATTTTATTTAAACGTTTTAAAAAATGCACCAAGGAAATCTATTTAAGTATGTACAATTAAAATAATTTTAACTTTAAAGAGGCGGGCTTGATTTGCTTAAAATTAAATTTTCAACACTTATATTCCACATGAAGGAATTAAATAATCTCAAAAATTAAACACTTTCGGGGAATAGAAGACATCTCTGTGAGGTTATCTGTTTGTACAATTACAAGGAATTAAATATATAGAAAACACGTTCTCTTTTGGGGAATAGAAACATATGCGGGGGCCGCTCTGGAAATAGAAATAAATTAGTTTATGATATATCCTATTCTTATAATGACATTTTAGACAGATGTAAAAATCGCGCGTTTAAAATAATAGAATAATTTTCACTTTTACACTGAAATCTGAAAATATTAATTTTTTGTTATTCAACGCTTATTGCCGGGCAATGCGGCCCTATTTGGCATTTTGTCGGAACTTACATTAGAAGACTGTTTCTGTTTAAGTTTGAAATCGATTTTTTGTCTGGTTCTATCCAGCTCCAAAACGGAAATTGGAAAAAGGAAACTAAATTATTTGGCAGGCGGAATAATCTGTGGCACTATACGAAACTTTTTCGGAACTTCAGTTAGAAGAATCTTTTCATCAGTCTAAAAACCGTTTTTATCCATATCTATCAGACTTTGAAGCGAACATCAGATACAGAAAATCGAATTGTTTGCCCGCCGAAATCTTATGCGGCCCTATCTAAGGCCTTATAAGGGAGTTGCAACGATTATACCCAGAATATTCTGTTAAACTAATCGTCCTTATCATCGGCGTTCTTGGAGGTGCCAAGCTTTCACTCGTTGATAGCCTGAAAAGAATCCCTGCGTGTCAACAGTATGCTAAAACACTTGCGGGGAAAATTCAGAAGGCGGTAGTCCTTGGATCACTCCGTGTTCTCAGGGTGCATAAAATTTTTGCCGGATCGTCGTATTGATTCAGTTACAGACTGTAACCACCTATCTCACGGTCGTGAGACGAGGTTTTGGCTGAAATTTTACCGCGATTTCGCTGGGCGCGGGTGCAGTTTTTCAGATTAGCACCCGCTCACGGCGAAATTCTGCGGTTGTTCTTATGACAAATTTTAAATTATATATATATATAACGACGGTGTGATAAATATTGTATGTATAAAAGCGTGCACATAATTAAAATTTTGTATCACAAAAAAATCAAAATTTAAATTAATAAACAAAAACTACTCTATTTGTGCTATATTTATTTTTCTTATTTACAAAATCAAAGCTTGATTATTTAAATATACGTTTTTTGTTCGATTAAAACAATTATAAATTAATGATCGGAAGTGACGTACACCCATATTCATTTTGAAAATTAAATCAATTACACCCTAATGACCGGAAATCACGCCCACCAACATTAGTTTTGAAAGTTAAAGAATAGTTGAATTAAAATTTATTTTTTAATTTTATTCTAGAGGGTCAATATAATCCTTCTCTGATTAGTACATTAATTAAAAAAATTAATTTGTTCAAATTAAGCGCATTATGGCCTTTTGATACTTCTGCTTGCCGGTAGTGACAGGCAGCCTGCCTGCAGAATGTGAATAAGAGGGAAAGGGACTATTCGAGTCTGGATATTCGGGTTTCAAACACCGAGAATCGAATAGTCGAAGGAATCGGACTCGAGTCGCCCATCCCTACTCAGGATGTTATCAAGGACGTTCTGAGGACAACCTACGGACGTCCTTAGGATGTTATCAAGGATGTCCTGAGGACAAACTACGGACGTCCTCCGAATGTTATAAAGGATCACGGTGTGTCTGAACGAACTATAAATGGGGGTGACAAGATTATTGTATTGGTTTTGTGTAAAATCTGACATGGTCGGTTTTTATCAAATCTCCACGTTTTGAGACTCCCCAGTGGGCACATAATTATGAAAGTCCCAAGAACGTCTTTGGGATGTTCCTAGTACGTCTTATGTCAGTCTAATTAACGTCTCTAAGACGTCAACGTCCTAAAGATGGCCTAAAGACGTCTTAAAGACATGGACATTCTCGGGACGTCTTTCGTACTGACATTAGACGTTTTAAGAGCATCCCTAGGTTGTTCAAAAGACATGTTATAAAAGATGTCTTAGGGATGTCCCAAAGACGTCTCTAGGACGTCCTTAATGTTTTTGCCCTCTGGGCTCTCACGTACGTATCGAAATGTAATATTTTGTCACCAAAGTTATTAAAGCATTTTCACACTTTGACTTTTCTCTATTGTTTATTACCTTCAGATAGATTCAACATTTTTAAATATTTAAAGAAAAA
Organism: Belonocnema kinseyi; assembly: GCF_010883055.1. NCBI lineage: Eukaryota > Metazoa > Arthropoda > Insecta > Hymenoptera > Cynipidae > Belonocnema > Belonocnema kinseyi. The sequence continues at coordinate 110,455,751 of NC_046664.1, read as the reverse complement.
AGAATATCGAGTAGTTTTTAAAATAGGTAAAATTTAATTTAACATTCTTTTTAAATACATTTCTTTTATTAAAATATTTCGAAAATGTTCAATTCGCCATAGAATTACTTATTATAATCATAGTCGAAATTTTGTAAACAAGATCTATAAGTGCATCGATAGCGAACTCAGAGCGCGCGATGGACTGCTAGTTTAGGTAGTTTAGGTAGGGTTTGAATCCTCAGCATGTGCGATTTTTCAAAGCAATTAAGCATGCAATTATATGTATAAGGTACCGTATTGGCGAACTGTATACTTAACAACTATAACAAATTAAGATTATATAACAATAAGTTAACAAATAACATTTTTTTCGTTGAAAAATCCGGATAGCGTCCGATAAAGTGCCGCACAGGGTAATATGTGCAGCGGAAATATTCCGCATAGAGCCGGATAAAAAACCATATAAGCCAAATTTATGACACTGTATAAGCATCTGGATAGAATCCGACAAAAAGTCGGGTATAGGGAAATTTAGAGGCCGACAAAATTCCATATAAATACGAATACAGAAACAAATCGAGAAAAAATTATATGCACCGTTCAAGTGTCAGATAGAACCGGATGAAAAGTGGGACACAAATACCATATAAGTTCCGGATAAAACCCAAGAAAAATCCGAGTAGGGTAATATGCGGATCAGAAAAATTCCGTATAGATACGGATGCAAAAACAGATCAAATAAATATTATGCAACAGTCAATTGCCGGATAGAACCAGATTAAAAGTAGGACACAAACACCGTGGAAGTTTCCGGATAGAAACTGCTGAAAGTCCGGATCCTATCCGGATTTATCGGATCCTAACGGCATTTTAAGCAGGAATGAGACTATGCGCCGTGTATAAGCAAGTAAGCTTAGGGAATAGTCTCATACACGACGCTGTCAGTAAATATACTCATATTGAATGAAGACGTCGAAACAGCCAGATAAAATTCTGACCGTTTAGGCCCAGATCAAATCCTTTAGGTTAAAAAAAAAACCGTGACGCTTTTGGAGTTGGAATTTCAAAAAATCGTCAGTCGAGAAAAAAGAATTTAGAATTGTCAGTTTCATAAGTGTACTAAAATATATTTTTTCCTCAAACATAACATTTACTAACTTCCGGTCACTTCCAGGACCTAAGTGTAATGTCACCAGAAAGAGCATATAGATTGAAGCATGATTTTCCACCAAAAACCTAAAATTGACCATTTTGACTTTGACTAAAAATAATTGCTCATAATTCCTAAATTAAAAATGACAGTCTGCCTCCTTTTAGTTGAAATTAAAATTCTCTGCGTTTAGGAAATATTAACTGAAAATAAAAAAAAAAACGCTTAAGAAAAAGTTGGTTGTCATCATATTAAAAAAAATTTTAGAATACCAATATTTTAACCAAACATTTAATTTCGTGTATATGAAGAATGAAAAGTGAAGCGGAGTGCCAAAAGATTAACTTAAGACATGAATACAAAGCATATGGGGGAATACTAGTTGTAAAATTGAGGCTAAATGGATCAATCTTTTTGTTTACTTTTTGCATACACAATCTAAAGAGTACAACGATTATCAGTAAATGACATTATGTCAGACATTTTTTTATTGAACGGAAATACAATTTTTTCTATAAAAAACCCTAAACTACACTCAGAAAAAGTTTTGGTTAAATCAAGAAAATTGGTTTAAATCAACTCTAAAATATGGTTGTTATACGGACAAAAAAATATTTGGTTGACTCTAGGCAATTTTTTGGTTATTAAACTTTGGTTGATTATTTCATATATTTTGGTTAATCCAAGCAAATATTTTAGTTGCTCCAAATAACTCTCAGTTAATTTAAGCAAATATTTTCCTCCATCTAAGAGAATATTTTAGTTATTTCTAAAAAGTAACTTTGCTGGTCTAAGAAAATTTCTGTTTGATTTAACCACAACTTGTAGTTCATCTAACTATAAAGGAAGGACCAAGGGGTGCTTCCATTGTACTACCCAATGCAAAAAATGTGTCACGAGAGTTGAAAACGGCCATGCGGCGGCGCTAGTCGTAACTTTGTTCTACAAAACCATGCAGTACCATACGAAAATTGCATAAAAATTACAATATAAATATGAAAAACACTTAAAAATCATTTTTTCTTCATAGTGTAGAGTAAAGTAGTAAATGAGACTTATTTACTTACGTATTATTTTGTTTAATATAGTAAAAAGCGGCAAAATAGACATAATTCAAATGTTTAAAAATTACGCGGATATTCAGAATTATAAAGAATAATAAAAAAAATAAATAAAGAATACACAAATGAATGGAAAAAATGCCGAAAATATATATTATTATCGAATTATAAAATGTTCCAAATTTCAAATAACGACATGATTTTTAATTAACAACAAATAAAATGCTAAATTTTAAAATATCCAAAACTAAAATCCACCGACTTCAAAGACCGACTTTTAAAATAAACGAATTATTAAATTCGCGACAAATGTTTTAATTCCCGAAATTTAGAATTGTACAACATAGTTAATTGATTATTAATTTATGAGAAATTAATAGAATTATAAATAAGGCAAACGATTTAATGAATCATTAATTAATAATTTATTAATTATTTTCGGAAAATTTAAATTTCGTCAAACTTAAATTACAGATATAGAAATATTTATGAGAGTTTAACAATTCGTTTATTTTATAATTCGGCAATTTTTTGTTGTTGCTAATTTATGATTTAGTTTTTTTCCGTTACTTTGTATTAGTCCCGTATATTCAAATACTTTTATACATAGTGATGAAGAGCTTATTTTTTTATATTGCAGCTTTACAATATAATGCTACTATATAATAAATATAATTATTATATCTATATATAACAAACAAGGAATATGATAAATTCTTAAATATTTTTTTCTATTACAATGAAATAACCAACTCTCAAATGTGATATTTTTTAATCAATTAGATTTTGTAACGAAGCTAAAATATTTTAACATTTGTATGTCACTCTTAAAGAAAGATCCACAACGAATTTTCTTATCTTTGGCAACACTTAAATAATTGGAAAATTATTTTTCGAAGTGTTGTAATAAAACAATGTTGAAATTAAATTCTGATTAATGGGAACAAGAAAATAAGTGATATTATTTTGTTTTCAAATTTATGGAAATATAATTTTCATACGATTTTTGAGAAAATGTAGAAACTTATTTAATATTTCAAGAGTATTAGAAAAGAATCTAGAAAATTTTAAAGAACTTGTTTTATTATGTAGGATTTTACAAAATATTATCGAAAATTCCAGTCTCCAAATTAAAAAAAATTCCGTGCTATCTTCTAAATTTTCTAAAATAATTCAAAATTATTTTCAGTTCTAGTAAATATTTCTTGAATTTACCTGATTTTTGTTCGTTTTTAATTTGCAATCTCATCAAATTGAAACATTTTGCTTTAAAACCTTTTAACTATTTTTAGGAATTTTAGAAAATCGTTTGTTATGTTGAAAAACCTTTTTTAATTTCCTCTGATATTTTATTGTTCAAAATAAAAAATTATTTAAAACTTTCACACGAATATAAGGAAAATTCTTCTTTTTTTTAATTTTGTCAGACCTTTTAAGCCGTCTAATTTCTAAAAATTATTCGATTTTTTCCCGCACTTTTTATTTATGCTGCAGGATTTTTAAAATTGCCCTAAAATCTCTCAGCTTATTCTTTGACTTATTCTATAAATTTCAAGAACTTTTTTCACATCCTGACAAAATTCAGTTTACATAAAAATGTGTATAACTTGAAAATTTTTTTTGAATAGTCTCAACGTCTTCCATATTGTTTTAACCCACATTTGAAAATCTTTAAAACTTAAAATTATTCTTTTAAAATAAAACCGAAAACATTTCTCCTCAGATCTTTCATATAATCATTCAAAAGCTTTTAACTCTTTTATTTGGGGTCTTCGGATATTTTCATACCGGAGCGATAATTAATGGAAATGATTCAATAAAAAAAAGGAAAACACTATTAGAAAAATCCACTGTGTCATTTTTACAATAATTATATAAATATACCGTTTTCTTGATACGTTTTAAAGAGTTTTTTTAACGGCTCTACATGACAAAAGACATATAACAGTCATAACAACTAGAACAAAGTTACTATAGTAGCGCCGCCGCATGGCCGTTTTCAACACATGGGCCATTTTCAACTTTCGGTGACAGGAGGCTGGGAAGGACCCATCACAATTTACATTGTAAATGGCTTACTATGGTATTGAGGCATCTTGTGTGAATTGCTTAGTAGTTTAACAAACTACTAAATATCACAAGATTAGACAATTCTACGACAAGACATTTAAAACATAAATTGTGCAGGATCATTTGTTTATTTGATTCACTGCTCTTATATAAAAAACTTCACGCAATCTCAGGGAATCCAACAGATTCAAGTAATCTGGTGTGTTTTTTACATAATCACTACTTTATAAAAAAATGAAAGGAAACAAAAGTACAGAAATTGTCAACATAAGAAATAGTAGGCGGGAAAAGGGTATATGATGCAGACGGAATACTAGAGGCTTTCAGAGACTATTTTAGGAGACAATTCAGAGATGAAGCTATAGGACATCACAACTGCGATGTTGAACACGATGCGATGGAAAACTCAATTGAAAAAGTCTGTGTCACTGAGGTTAGGGATATAATTAAGAACTTGAAAAACGGTAATGCCGGGGTAGACGGTATTAACGCTGAAATGCTTAAACACGGTGGCGCGTGCATACCACATAGACTGTGCGAATTGATAAATTTATGTTTCGAGATGGGAGACGTCCCAGACGATTGGAAAAAAGCGATTATTGTACCAATATACGAGAGAAAGGGAAATAAAAGCGAGTGCCGTAATTACAGAGGGATTAGCTTATTAAGCGCCGTAAGTAAAATATATTCAAAAATACTTATTCGTAGGGTAATGAAAATAACAGAAGCAAATATTTGGGAAGTCCAAAGTGGATTTATTCCAGGAAGTTCATGTACGGATCAAATATTTAGCTTAAGGCAAATAATAACAGAAAAAAGTTTGAGAGTAGGAAAAAAAGTTTTCTGTGCATTTGTTGAACTAGAAAAAGCTTTTGACAAGGTAGATAGAAGTAAACTTTGGAAAGTCCTGAAAGAGTATGGAGTCAATGGATGGATCCTAGAAGCTGTAAAAACAATATATACAGGTAGCAAAGCGAGTGTAAGAGTGAATGGGAAACTGAGTGACTGTTTCGATATTATTCAAGGAGTTAGACAAGGATGCGTTATGTCTTCATGGTTATTTATATTATTTATGGACAAGTGTTTAAGAATGGCTCTCTTCGACGAAGAGGGTGTGGATCTCCAAACAGTAAGGGTACGTGGGTTAGCGTTCGCAGATGATAAGGTTGTAATGGCAGAGTCTATCGAAGACTTACAAAGAATGTTGAATAAACTAGATGCAAACATGAAGAGCATGGGCCTTAAAATTAACGTAAATAAAACAAAAACTATGGTGTTCGAAGGAAAGAGTGAGAAAACATTATGCAATATTTTATTAAATGATGAGAGAATTGAACAAGTTGATAAGTTCGTATACCTTGGTAGCTTATTTACTAGGGACGGGAAGATAGATGAGGAATTAGATAGACGAATAAATGAAGGTAAGAAGGTTATTGGTAGAGCAGGTCCCCTTATCAGAAGTAAAAATATATCAAATGAAGCTAAAATGGCAATACATAATTCCATATTTGTACCGAATGTACTATACTGTAGCGAGACATGGACTTATCAAGAAAAAGATAAGAGTAAAATTAACGCAATTGACATGAGATTCATGCGCATAATATTTGGGAAAACCCTGATGGACAAAGTAAGTAATGAGATAATTCTAAAAGAATGTGGTGCAGAAGAGACGCTAGTAGACACATGGGAAAGAAATCGGTTAAGATGGTTCGGACATGTTGAGAGAATGCCAAATGAACGACTAACGAATCAAGTGTATCAAGGTAAAGTAAATGGCAGAGTACCCAGAGATAGACCGCGGAAAGAATGGTTAGAATGTGTAAATGAGACCCTAGTTAGAAGAGACATAAGAAGTCACAGAAACACGAGAGCCTGCATGAAAAAATGCATGGGCATAAAAGAAGCTAGAGAAGTATGCCAGGACAGGAAAGTATGGCGGCAAATAGTTAATAAAAAGCGTGTCAGTAGAGTGCAGAGCTGCCAGATCGTGGATGGAAATTACACCCACCATACCTACCGTTTGGGAGCCGCAAAACAGAAAGTGCATGATTACCACTGTGAGTTCGTATGTAAGCCGAAAATGCACGATTCGACCTCGGAGTTCTGCTGTACGATGATTGCCGATCTGAAGGCTTCGGAAGACTTCGGTGGTTTTCTATTTATATCTTGCTCCCCATTTGAAAGTAATTGAAGAAATTGGCGATTTGGATCTTTTGCGTGATTCTTAATTTCATGCATACGTCGATTTTCAGGTTATGTTTTCTAGGTGTACATAATATGGATATATATATTATAATGATGATAATAATAATAATAATAATAATAATAATAATAATCAAATACATAATGAACAAAAAAAAAAAATTTAATT
>NC_046664.1:110443999-110449014 GCF_010883055.1 Belonocnema kinseyi | reverse complement strand
ACATACGAACTCACAGTGGTAATCATGCACTTTCTGTTTTGCGGCTCCCAAACGGTAGGTATGGTGGGGGTAATTTCCATCCACGATCTGGCAGCTCTGGTAGAGTGAATGACGCCTGAAACAAAAGACCTTGGCCACTAATGGACCCAAGTGAGGAACCTTACATAACGACTTCGTGAGGTTCTTCGCTTGGAGTGATTGCTAGAGAGATTGATCAGCAACCTGGGTCAGAACAGTGTTGCGGAACGAACGTGTTTTTTAGTTAAATAGCACGAGAATTCTGGATCAATCTGAAAAATCTCTATCCCTTCCACACACTACTCCTTTCCCCTACCGAGTGAGTCACGCCTACCCCGAAAGGGAAATGGCTTAATGGTGTAACTTAATCCCAATCGATTCTATTTCTGGTTCACGTATTTTGATAAAAATCATCGAGATGTTATGTTTTTACCCCAGTGGGAAAAAAATTAAGGACGTCCTAGAGACGTCTTTGGGACATCCCTAAGACGTCTTTTATAACATGTCTTTTGGACGACCTAGGGATGCTCTTAAAACGTCTAATGTCAGTACGAAAGACGTCCCGAGAATGTCCATGTCTTTAAGACGTCTTTAGGCCATCTTTAGAACGTTGGACGTCTTAGAGACGTTAATTGGATTGACATAAAACGTACTAGGAACGTCCCAAAGACGTTCTTGGGACTTTCATAATTATGTGCCCACTGGAACGCGACACTATGAACCATCGCACGTGGATTGTCATCTTGAATTAAAGTATACGCATCGTACCAATTCTATGCATCCGTGACTTTTAAGATGCTCTCAAGAAAATAATGTGGTTGAATCAACTAAATCTTTTGCTTGATTCTAGTGAAATGTTCTCTGAGATTATTTGGTAGATGCAACCCAAAAATGTTATTGAATCAATAGAATATTATCTAAAATCAACAAAATAATTCAGCCAAAAACTCTAATAGACTGAAGAAAACGAATTTGATCAACGGAACTAAAATTTTGTTTTTTCGACCAAAATGATTTCTTAAATGAGCCCAATATTGTCCACAAAAATATTTTTTGCATGAAGAACAGTTTTTTTAGGCTGTATAGCACTTTAGACAAGGAATTTGGCCATGTTTTCATCAATGTAGGAAACAAAACAGGTATTCTTAAGGACTTCTAGTAGGGCTCAAATGAAAGCTTGAACCTGTAAGTATTTCGGAGCCTAATTACTTACAGTTTTTGTCATGTGCGCACATCGCCCGCGATCTTGTTTGTTGCATTGCACAATAACTTGAACTTTTTTCTGCTGATGAAGGACCAATAGATAATTTAGATATAGTTTTTCTTTAGCGAATTGCGAATTCAGTAAGCAAGTGTTTCATCGAGTTAAGTTTCCTTGTAAACCTGGTTCAAAAAGTAAAAAAAAAGTTTTTTGCCATTTTTGAAAAAATTCGAGGGACGTCTTAATGTAAATAGCTTTAAGTGAAGTACCGTTAGGTACTTTACGTGATGGAACATTTTCCTTTCCAGATTCTAAATCTGCTGAATAAAAGCTATCGAAATTATATATTAGTCCTTCTGAAGCAAAAAAAGGAGCAAACAATTAGTCAGAAAAATTAATACATTTGACCTTAATCGTACAATTAGGATTTCCCCGTGCTTTTTATTCTTCTAAAGTCTAGGTCAAAGTATCACCCTCTCTGGACACCCAGAATGACCCAAAAACGCTTACTTATAACTTCAAAACCCGGATCAAAAACACGGTACCATTATTATCATATCTATTATATGCAAAAACAATTTATTTTCTTAGAGTAATTAGCCTCATTCATTCTTAGATTTATTTTAAACAGTATTCTGTACATGTTTTTTTAATTTTCTCTATACTGCTCATATTGCTCATTGTTTATTCATGCATTCCTATATATGTAGAATATACAGGAGAAATTACTTCTATAAACCAGTAGATACCAGGAATATAATCCTCTGTTAGCCTTCCCTATATGATATCTGTTAAACTTGATGCTTCATTGACAGTCCATAATGATTCAAGACGTATTCAAAGACTAGACATTATTTCGCCAGACGCGTGCTTAAAGAAAAAAATTGTATCGGATCAAAAAGATGTCCACGGACACTGTTAGAAATGTTTAGAAAATTTCTAAATATTTAATTTACTAAGGTTACTGAAAATCACTAAATTAGTCGTTACTACTCTGCGCACTCCTGGCTTCTCGAAGAGCAAAGCTGTCTGCTTGATGAAGTTTGGCTTGTATGTGTGTATTTGCTAAAAAATAAGTTGAAAACGTTTTTTTGCGATGGCCGCACAAAATGAGCCAGTTCTACTGCTTGCGGATTGCACTTTAACTCTCTCTTTTCATGCTGCGTGCGTGGACCTGCATATATAATGTCGGACCTCGCAGTAAACCAGTGGTGGTATGGTATCAGGTCCAACATTATACACTAGATACAAAATGGAGGCGCATGCGCGGTCGCACAGCGAGGAATACAAAATAGTAAAAGCTGGCGATATGTGAAGTGGCAGCTCCGGCAACTCTGTTTTTCCTGTTTGTTTAAAGTTGTTTTCGTGACCCAAAAATCATCTAAAATGTACGAAAATATAAGTATCACAAAATGTAAGAATGTAAACTTAAGAATGGGTAAGTGACACATTTCCTTTACAGGGCCTTTACATGCGATTGATTCACCGAGTTGAAAAGAGAGATCACATTCAATCCCCCACCAGCAGAAGACACTTTCCATTTTGCACGTCTCTACAAAAAAAATACAGTGCATGCCTTAGGGGAGAGCCGTCTTCACGAAAAGGCGGTGATCTCCTTGTTATGCAATATACTATTTTAAAACCATTCTAATATAAATACACAGTCTATTAGTTTTAAAACTACATTCTGTGATTATTTTCGAAACGTCGGTGACATAGTGCTAGACCGACGAGTCCACATATAGAGACGCGTCTTGTTGCAAACGCTTTTCAGCTAGCTTTGTGCTCGTCATGTTGTGTACAGTATGTGGCTGAGTCTGTATAAAACGCAAAATTAATAGGAAAAGTTTGATTCGATTAGTTAAAAATAAATACGCAGTCTATATTTGCCCTTACAATATAAATATAGCAGTACAATATAAAAAAGTTTGTGCAAACGACTACGTATATATGTAGGTTATATCATAATACCTCAGTTTATTGAATGTGCAACAAGCAATTTATTATCACAAAATATACAACCATTGGCCATGCATTCGAAATAAATGCTGGTGTCTAATAGAGAAAACTAGACAATGCTCTGTGGCAAGTGTCACTTATTAGATTTTTCTGTTAAAATTATTGTGACATGGATACATAAAAATTCTTTTATATTGACTCTTATTATATTTCCTAACTATAATTTATATTGTCTGGTCAAATATATACTACATATTTTATTTTTAACACTCAGTGAAATGTTCTCTTGTGACAAAAGAATTTAAATTAAATGGAATTTCCTTCTAAATTTATGGTTGAGAGGATTTTCATTTGTCTCAACAGGAATCCTTTTGCCGCAAAACATTTTCTTATGCGATTAACTCTACCTAATCTTGCAGGCAAAGAATTGCATTTGCGTAAACAATATATTCACGTTGTTCAAACCAAAACAGGCAAGAGGATGATTCTTTTATATCAGGACAACTTTTCTTCTTGAGAGAAAATAATGAACCGAACAAATTTGTTAATTTCTTAAAATTTTATATTACTGTATCTGAAAATTCCTAAATAGTAACGTAATTTTCTGAAACATGTGACAAAAGTTTTATGCAGTTGTCATGTCTTAAATTTGCGTTCCTGTTTATTCACACACGTCACATACGTTTCCGAAAATTCCTACATAAATTTCTTACAGTGAAATACATGAATCTTGCATAATATATTTATATGAAATATATGAATAAGTACATGACTATTAAGTATATGTAATTTACTTACGATAAAGGTAATCAAAGTGATGAAATCACAAAGTGAAATGAACCACGACTGTGAATTAATGAAAAGCACGATATTTTACGTAAAAAATGAATAGTTACAATTTTATAATTGAATTAATTAAAAATTTTATTTTAAAAAAAATTGTTCTCCTGTGGTAACCCCTCTCTCGGCCTGGCTACACTGTATCCGTAATATATACAGTCTCTTATTTAGTTCATCCAAACCTGCTCCTTTCTTCATCCCCGCTGACCGTATTTGTGTCTATTAGATCTTTCCCTGCCATTTTCTTTTTTTGGGGGGGGGGGGGTTATACTTCTACATTTGCTCTATCTTTTTGCACCGTTCTCATCTTCCGGAACGAACGCAAAGTGGGTATGTTCATGACGCTCGCCAACTTTAAATGCGTTTTTCTCGAAAATCGTGTTTTCGAACTCCCAACTTCACAAGTGGCCCGGTGCCTCGTTTTCAGCCTACTATCGGCCAGAAAACTATAGGCATCTGCCTTTGAAGCTTAACAACTCAGTCAAAAAAAAATGCTAGTGCAACAAAAAAATAGTCATTTAAAAGCTGAAAGTGTTCTACGTTAATGAGCTTGAAGACGTTTATGTAAAAAATTTGTTGTGCTTAGCAGACTGAAAAATGTAAAAAAAAGTAAGGTTTTTTGGGTACATTTAAGAAGAGTCAAGTTTAGAGCATTATTTCTTATACAAGGGGCGATGGAAAAAATTTGAAAAAATTCATGAGTATGAGGAAAACTGTTGTGAACCAGTTACAGTTGAGAAATTTAAAAAATAATAAGAATTGTTGCTTAAAAGCACAAAAATGTGCTTTTATTATAAATATTATAAATATTATATTATCTTCAGTTCTAATGCAGATGTTAAAGCGATTCAAACTGAAAACTGTAATTAATAGGCTTTGCATTTATTTTCAATCACCCGGAAGGATGTGTTAATCTTCTTTTTTGTGAAAATCGCGATATTTTTAGACATTTTTTTTGTTGGAAAACAAGTGACAGAAAGCAGAGGGGGCCCTTTTT
>NC_046664.1:110425184-110443899 GCF_010883055.1 Belonocnema kinseyi | reverse complement strand
GAATTTTTTCAAATTTTTTCCATCGCCCCTTGTATAAGAAATAATGCTCTAAACTTGACTGTTCTTAAATGTACCCAAAAAACCTTACTTTTTTACATTTTTAAGTCTGCTAAGCACAAAAATTTTTTTACATAAACGTCTTCAAGCTCATTAACGTAGAACACTCTTAGCTTTTAAATGACTGTTGTTTTGTTGCGCTAGCATTTTTTTTGACTGAGTTGTTAAGCTTTAAAGGCAGATGCCTATAGTTTTCTCGCCGATAGTAGAGGGTTATTTCTGGGTCTAAAATATTGGGAACTCATTTGTCCGGTTGAAACTTCCATTACATGTATTAGAAAGGAACTTCCAATACATTTTATTGTTGTTTTCAAATGCTGGTGTTGTAATGTTGCCTTTCATGCTTTAATATTTTAACTCAAATATATTGGAATTCTAAAATATCGCATAGAGTCGCCGCATTAAAATGTTTGTAATTTTGCATTACAACTATTTCAATTTCACTTACAATACTGTGTTTGCAATTTTACATTACGGTTGTATTGTAGAAATATTGTAGAGTCCCAAACATTCTAAACAGTGTATAAATATAAATTTATGAAAAAGTTAAATAGTGTCAGACTATACAGGCCTTCCTAGCTGTATATCTCCTACTATCATATTAAATGTTTCTTTTATTCCTTCCCTTGTTATGACATAATTTAATGTTTTATTATAAAATCCCCTCAACCATTCTTAGCATACCTCTCCGGTAATACCGGAGAGTATTACCGATACGCAATATTCAATTGCATGAAATGTTTATAGATTCGTTGCACCAGTATTTGGAGTCATTTAAGGGGATTTATTAGAGTTCTAAAAAGGAATGTAAGATTCTGTCCTCAATTTGGAATATTCTTGTCTGATTTCTTGCATACGTCATCTAAATATTGGTACCTCGGTGGCGACAGAGCCGGTTTTTGGATACAATGTTTATATTTTGTTTAACAACGAAATTGGACAGAACAATGGAGAAAAATTTCAGTGACACTCAGTGTAGCCGTATGTGGATTCTTGAGGCACTCTTCACCGACCCTCGTAAAACTCACGAGGCAGACTCCCTGAAGCGCTGTGAATTGCTCGTAAATCATGACCCTTTCATTCTTATGAGATGCAGACCAGTTAAAAAACTTAACTCAGGAAGTTATGGTTTGATTTAGTTTTAATTAGCAGAATTAGTTTATCGGCATAATTTGAAGACATTGAGAAAAAGATTCATGAAAATCGGTTAATATTTATAGTAATTGTGAAAACATTGAACTATATACAAAAATGTACCCTCTGCCGAAAACTTGACATCTACTCCCTCAGTCTGAATAATGAGTATTCAATTAAAAAGTACTGATTAAGAAGTCTTATTAACTTCGAATAACTTCGATGTTTCGAAAAAATTCAAACAGTTGTTGCGATTATCTTGTACGGCTTAGAAACAGAAACGTTCTTTTTATCAAGAGAAAGTCATAAGGATAAATCGAGCGAGTTTCCCAGTCCAATGTTCTATTCTTTTATATTTAATGCTGTTTTTTACGAATGAATCAAAAACTTCGAGTCAGATAAAACAGTGATTAATAACAAACTTGCACATCTTATGGGAGGGCACAATTGTAGCTTATTAATTTTCTTTTTACTACTCTCTCAATCTGAATAATCAGTATTCTGTTGAATAGTACTGATTAGGAAGTCTTAATAAATAGCTGCAAATAATAAGCCTTAATAAATGTACGTATTTAATTAAAACAAAAATTGAGATTCAAGATATTAGTGGTAAATATTTTATTCAAATATAAATGTACAAAATTATTACAATTGATGTGTGTCAAACATGTAACAGCATTGTTCAATTGCAGATTTTCACACCTTTGTATATTTACACATACCCATACATGAATAATTGTATAATTTTTAAACATTCAATAAATATGTTTAATACATTTGTACTTGTTTCAACAATTTGTAATTACTTAAGAAGTTTTCTTTTCGATAACTTAAAACAAAGCAATGTAAACTTGAATGCATAAAATTATTCTTATGGCTGTATAAGGGTGGATTAAAAATATTTTTTAGAGGGCAAAGACCCCTTCCATATTTCATTCCAAATCCGAAAAAGGAAATTCCCTAATTTTTCATTTTTTTATTTTTTTATTTTAACAGGTGCCGGTTTTTTGACTTTAAGTTTCCTATGTAAAATTCATGGGGAAAAATCACTTTTTTGAGTTTTTGCAACAACTTTTTAGGGTTTGAAAAATGTGACGGAAAGTATGGGGACCTGTAGAGTGTAGAGCATCATCCAACGAAGAATTTCACGTATCAGACATATGGGTTTGACACCTCTACACACCCCCACGAGTACCTGAAAACTACCCTTGAAACCAAAAATGTTCATTCTTCATGAAATCGACCTTTTGAGCACTGTATTCTGACCTTTTTTTACTTAAAATTATTAATATTCATCCGGTGAAATATTTATCATCATTATTTAATTATTTTTTAATTATTAAACAAATGGAATTTGTTTCAATAATTTTGTTTCTGAAAATTTATTTTTTATCTAAAAATTATTACCATTGGTCTAGTCTAGTGGAATATTTATTAACATTATTTCATTAATTTTCAATTATTTAAATAAATGGAATTTGTTTAAATAATTTTAATGTCAAGTTTTCGGCAAAGGGTACACTTTTGTATAAAGTTCAATGTTTCCATAATTACTGTAAATATTAACCGATTTTCATGAATCTTTTTCTCAATTTTTTCAATGTATGCCAATAAACTAATTCTGCTAATTAAAAGTGAATCAAACCATAACTTCCTGAGTTCAGTTTTTTAACTGGTCTGCATCTCATAAGAATGAAAGGGGATTTACGAGCAATTCACAGCGCTCCAGGGAGTCTGCCTCGTGAGTTTTACGAGGGTCGATGAGTGCCTCGAGAATCCACATACGGCTACACTGAGTGTCACTGAAATTTTTCTTCATTGTTCTCTCCCATTTTCTTGTTAAACAAATATAAACATTGTATTCAAAAACCCGCTCTGTCGCCGCCGAGGTACCAATATTTAGATGACGTATGCAAAAAATCAGACAAGAATATACAAAATTGGGGACAGAATCTTACATTCCTTTTTAGAACTCTAATAAATCCCCTTAAGGTCATGAAACCTAAAATTGTATTTGTTAATAGGGGTTGAGTGTTTCCAGTCCTCTTCTCACGTAACGCTTTCTATAACACACAGGGTTTTATGAAGTTGCTTGAATTTGAAATTCACGTCCAATTCCGATCTTCTTCTTTAACCATTGACTTTATTCCATCCCCATCTCTACGAGTTTCTGTCCGATTTGCGTCCAGTTACCCTCTTTTTATTTGAATAGAAATCAATTTCTGTTCCCTCGTCTTGTTGAGATCCTAAAAAGACACGGCCAACCCGGAGAAACATACAATTATAAAATTTCTTTTTGTTTTCGGTAATAAAATGCCCAGATAGGTGCCGAGGAGAGACGCCCATTTAAACCTAGAGAAGCTTCATTTCTGACTCCGCGTCTCGTATAAATCCCGTATATAAATATATATCCGGGATCTATAATCTCTAAATCCGAATCAGCGATAAGTATAATGCTAATTAAAATCAGCGTATATACTGATTCACAAATAAATTTCGCTGATTTGCCAGTCTGGTTTCTATCCGGGCCTTATCCGTGTTCTACCGAATACTATCTGGCTTTTTATACAGATAAACCCATATCGACTGTTATGCGCTATAATTGAATCATCCTTGTTTCTTCTGCCCTTTAACCAACAGTTCAATTTTGGATTTTTTTTAACATCACTTTTAAATTTTTATCCCAAACTCTATTCTGGCGTGTAGGCTTTCAGTAGCTTCTCTCTCCTACATGCAATTTTTATTTGAATTCCACTTCTAACTATATCTATAAGGCAGTACTCTAATTATTGTCCAAATCGTTCAAATTCTTCTTTGAGTTATCTAACGCAGAAAATCTCAGATGCTCGAAAGTACACCAAAATCGATGATAAATTGAGTTGCAACAAATTTGAGCCACACAGATTCATGTTGAGAATCTAGGGGGAATTCATCATTCTGAGACTGTTTTTTCTCATTCAGAGCAACGTGAAGTGTTGTCTTGAAACTGTCAGTCACTGGTCAATATGATTTTGTCGGTCGTTATTTAGGTGAAATAGATGTTGATAAGCAGGTAAGTTATTATAATAATTACCTAACTTTTAATATTCTCCCATTTACCATTGAGTATTAGCAGTGGCGGACTGGCATGGATGCGCAGCCGGGGTTTGCCGGCTGCGCCTCTTTGGTTGGAGCCCTCTAAGCAATGCCAAGGCGCCCCAAAAAGAGTATATTTTTTAAACAAATAAAAACCTGTTAGATTCCAATGGAAAGAGTGAAAAGAATATCTAATAATATCCACGATTTACACTTGTACTCCTATAAGTATTACCAGTAAAGTAAACAGTGTCCTCTAATTTCTTTTCAGTCATATTATTCTTATGAAATTCGCTAATGCAAGTTTTAGATTCTATTAAAGAAAATATTTTCAAAATAAATAATAAATTATTCATATTGAAACAGTTAAAGGGAAAGGAATATTCTTGTCATCAACTTCATTACGGAATTTTAAAGTCATTTGTTTCCGATGCAATCCATAATATATTGATTTATTACATAAGCTAACGTTCGATGACGCCTATACGTACCTTGAGGGAGTTTCCAGATCAACTTATTTATGTAAAAAGTATGACTTTATTTTCCGCTTACAAACATGAAAGGGGCAACTAATTGCATCGGAAACAAATGAATTTAAAATTCCGTAATGAAGTTGATGACAAGAATATTCCTTTCTCTTTTACTGTTTCAATATGCATAATTTATTATTCATTTTGAAAATATTTTCTTCAATAGAATCCAAAACTTGCATTAGCGAATTTCATAAGAATAATATGACTGAAAAGAAATTAGAGGACGCTGTTTACTTTACTGGTAATACAGTTGATACGACTATATCAACGACGTTTTTACGATATCGTAAGGACACGTTAACGACATGGACATAGGATATCTTAAAGTTGTCGTAAAAATGTCGTAACGATTTCGTAAAGACGTCGCCAAATGTTATGCCCACTGGGTACTTATTAGTCGAAATTTTCTCTAAAACAAGTTATTATCTTACATTTCAAGAGTTCGAATCAAAGGATATATTTCATTATTTTGGAAATTAAAAAACATTAAAATATTTTGCCATAATTTACCATTATAATTGTTATTTTATTATAATTTTAAATTTTTTGTAATTTTGAATGATGTTATTGTAAATTACTTATTTAAATGAAGGCTTAAATCTTCACGGCAAAAATATTTGAAAACTTGCAGTCTATATAGGTGCGCGACTTTTGGTTCTTGCGCTCGATAATGTATTTACTTCACGTTGCATGCTCGGTCTTTGTACTTCCGAAAATTCGTGCACAAACTTTTAAAAATTGAAGGCGAAACCATCGACAGAACTGTAATTTGGTGATTACGAATTAACTTTTTTTAAAGCTTCTTCGGCTTTAACGAACACATTCTCATCACGTATCTATTGCTTCGCCCTCGATTTTTTCCAAATTGCGAACTTTACTACATTATGATCAACACTATTATATCAAATGCATATTAAATTCATGTTTATATCTCGGCCCGGGATTGCTTATTCAGTTATTGCAAAATAAAGTACAAATTTTATTTATAATGAGTAATTTAATTTTTTTACCTTATTTTTCTCTGAATTTTATTCTCAGCTACCGTAAAAAATGTATCGTTTCAATCAATCTATATTATTGCAATTCATTATATACATGGGTATTGAAACAGACATATTTTCATTGTCTTGTTTTTATAAATTAAAGAGTTTGACTTCTATAAATAAACTATTTTGTTATTAAAAAATTTAATTTTTTATTTTCAATGTTTTTTAAGATTAAAGCGAACCTTAAAATAGAAACAACGGGTTCTATGAAAAATGATTAATAACGAATTTAAATCTCTTTTGTGGGTAAATAAATTTCGTCCATTTATTATTTTCGTATTTTGTGTCTTTTACCCCAAAAATTAATTCTTTTTACTTCTTATGTTGTTTTTTATGAATAAAACATAAACTACGCATCCTATTAAAACGTGATTAACCAATTTGTATTTTCTTTATGTACCATTTTTGTTAATTAATCTTTTTTTGTAACTTACATAGTTAGACCACGAAACAGAATGTTTTATTTTCCATTATTGTTTTGTTTGATCAAAATTCTAATTTTCGATCAATCTAATGGTGTTTACGTTATACTCTTTAAAAACAGTTTTTCCTTGTTTCTGATGACCTTTTGTTTAGGAGTCGCCTCCAGTATTGTACCCCCGGCTGTGCCCCTGAGTACCCAGTTCGGCAATCAAAATTAACCGTGCCGGATCAATTTTACATTAATCAAAGTTAATTTCCGATTTTTAACCTTGCCAGGATAATCTTTCGTCTTATAATCGCTCCATTTTTATTCGATATATGTAGCGAGATTTGAGACGTCAGCGCTATCCATCGTCATTTAACTTTATTAAATTGGAGGGAACTGGGGATTCCCACTTGTCAGTAACTTTTTTATGTCTTTTGTCAAATGGTATTAAATAAGTTCTAATGCATCTACAATAGTCTATTTTATTTCGGAGGAGATATATGTTTTACCGAAATTTGCTCACTTCAGTGTCACGCAGTAGACGGGATCAGAATTATTCTCCTAACCTCGGTGAAACTTTCGCCGAAATATGTTTAATTTTTAACTGTTGTAAGTCTTACCTGCAACAAATTTTAACTTTTGGTTTTTTCTGTTTTCTTTTAAATCTGGTGTCCCGATTTAGATCTCGAATTCACTCATACTTTGCTATTTTCCCATTACTGCTAAGGATACCATAGCAGACGACAGCTTTTATTTCATCGTAGGATAAACTTTCGCCAAATAGCTTGTAAACTTTAACAGCGGGAAATTGTACATGCAACAAAATTTAACTTCAGTTTTTTCTGTGTTAGTCAAAACCGAAATGGCATTCAAACCACTAAAACGAAGAAATTCGAAGAAATTTCCTGTAGATTTTCCGCATTCAACGAAGTGAAGTTAGCTGGTGGCTGTAGAGAAAATACCTAATTTTGTATGTAGAGGGTCATGATTTTTTCTAAACATCCCGGCTTTAGTTTAAATGTCGACGGACATGCCTAACCTAAGATTTGGACGTTTCATTAGGAAGTTATAATTTTATTCGAAGTGACTAGCACGCACTGTTAAATGAAAGAAAGCTGAAAATTAGGTAAATATTATTGCAATTAATTTGCTTATTAACAATTATTTAGTCTAATATCACAAAACGAATAATTGCTTTGACAGGTTTTCAGGTGGGTGAGAGTCTGGTTTAGCACTCCACAACTTTCCAAATGAGCCAAAATTCAGTCTCAAAATGATAATTTCCCCTAGATGCCTAGCTGTGCAAATACATTTATAGGAATAAATATGAAAGTGAAAATTCTCATTGTGAGACTAATGAAATTTAAGCTGCAACAAATTTAACACCAGCGTTTTTCTGTGAATGCAGGTTTGAATTTTATTTTACACTAGACCTCGATTGTCATCCTAATCAAAATTTCTAAATTACACTTTTTTTCTATGCAGTCCATCGTCATGGCAGTTGTCGTCACTTTGAACTCTCATTCCTAATCTATCTCCCCCAAACTCTGTTTCTTGATTTTCTACTATTCCTTAGCTGACTTGGAAGAGAACTAATCAAGAAAAATATAATTTGCAGAAAGAAGAAGAGGTAGTATCCTGTTGCTATGAGGGATGTTCTATATCCAAAAAATTCAGTTTTTTAGAAACTAATTACATTCGAGGCATTAAAAAATAATTGGAAACCTTCTGATGAAATTTGTAGACTCGGAATCGTCAAAAAAAGAGTTATCATCGACCCTTGAAGAAGAAAAGAAAGGTCTTCGTGCTGTCCTTGGTCTCGAACTCGTGGTCGATTACGTCAAAGAGCCAAAAGATGAATCCAGTATCCAGCATTCTCCGAAAGTAAAAGAGTAATTAGAGATTTTTTTGAAGTGCAGAAACAAAAAATCGTCAAAAGAATATCTTCTGTAACATTGCATACGCATCACACTATCAAAACAACGACACCTTTTATCTCTGTGGAATTCTATTGAAAAAAAACAACCACTTTTATCTCGGTTCAACGTGACAGCAACGTTTACTTTGATCCTAGCCTTTTGGAACTGAAACTTACCATGCTGAAAAATATTACTGGCAAATCCAAAGATTCTTGCAATAATAAGAATTTCATTTATGACCTTCCACTAATAATTCCCCTCTACATTTTTTGAAACAAACCAAATATATACCTAATTTCCATCTCGCAAAGAGTGACGCCAAAATAGGCTGTTGGTTAACCTATTTTTCGAACTTTGCTAGCGTTCTGGGGAAAAATATAAAAATATATTACAGGTATTAAATTATTCTTAATTGAAAACCAAAGTGAGCATCGCTTTTTTTTTAAATTTCAAAAAATTACCCATACTTAGGGGTTGAGAAGACCCCAAAAAATTAAAAATAGTAAATACCACTACCCGTGCAGAAATTGCCCCTCTTATTCCCAAATTCCGATCTGGGCCCGATCGGATTTTCCACATGTGGCCGCAAGAGGGCAGGTGGTGTGGCTCGCGTCAGAACCACGTCGGGTTGGGTTAGGTTAAACAAGATTATGTCAAGTTTTCTGTTATCGTCGTGATATTGTTTTTCTTTCATCGAACTTAAAATGCCAAAAGCAAAAAGTAGATTGTGCGTTCGGAATCACGGAATTGTTAGTGAGATTTCTTATATCCGCAATAGAAGTAAAGGTAAGCTTTAATTTGCTGAAATCAACATCACAATTCAATTTTAGCTTCTGAAAATTTATGTGATTTATGTGAATAAAGGAATTGTTTTCCAGATTTTTAGAATTTTATATTTTGTTGCTGATATTGTAAAAATAGAGATTACCTTATACCAAATGTATAAATTTCTGGATTAGTAACATTATAGATTAAATGATTTTTATATTTTTTTAACATAACCTTACTTCTTACATCTCATTCCACGGGCCCCATGTGAATTAGTCAAACAAAAATCATTGCAAAAGAATATTAAGAAGATTAAAAACATTTTTAAATTAAAATTCATTTGTGTGTGTGTAATAGCTCTAAATTTGAACATTGTTTGTCAAAGCATAATATTTTTCTTCGAACATGTAATATAATGTATAATGCTATATAATGAAGAATATTGAAAAATTGAAGTTTTGTAAAATACAAAGTTGAAAAAAATTATTATAAAAACTTTTGAAATTTTATTAATTATAGAAATAAAAAATTAAAGGGACCATATCTGGACCAGGGCGGGCCCCCAATTTAGATACCCAGATCTGGACCCTGTCTTGTACGGCTTTTTATTTAAGGTCTGGCGCTAGACAGATTACACTATCAGGTCCACATTTTTCCTGATCGGGGCCCGACCAAAATTTCGACATGGGTAATTTTAAAATCATTATTTACTTAACCCCTTATCAAACAAGAAAATACGTGTTTTTAGTTTTGAAAGGTCTTTTAACCCCGAAATAGTGGTAATTAAAAAAAAATTTAACCAAAAGCGGTGCTTATTCTGTTTTTCAATGACGAGTAATTTTATACCTGTAACATATTTTAATATTTTTTCCTAAAGTCGCGAGGGAGGTCCAAAAAATACGCTAACTTTGGCGTCACTCTTTTATTCACAAGATTTCATAAAAAGATCTTCAAAGACAGAAAAAAAATATTTAAAGCGCAAAATGGAAATAAAAATTTTACAGTATTATATTAAATATTCTTAGAAAAATAAAAAATCATTCTAAATACACATATGGTAAGAAATAATTTTGTGGAAAGATGTTACAAAAATAATATTTAGCTTCATGCATTTTGTATTATTGTTTTTGATCTAGCGATCGACATCATAATGTTGATTTGACTTCATAAATGAAAATACCTCATTTCGGGCCAAACGTAGCGCGAAATTTCAAATTAGAAACGTGTCTGGTCATAGTTGTACACTTTTCTCTGTTGGTGCCTCTAGTAAAAGAATTTTGATCAATCTTATTGTATGTGAAATAGCTCTGTAAATATAATTTTAGCTGTCACAATGTACTTATATCTATCAATACAAATTAATTTGACATGATCGAGCTGTAAATTCGACGTGTAATAAAATCAGCCGAACAATTGTACAAATAATTAGTGCCTATAGTTTTTGCTGCATGCTTATCTTGAAATTCTCGACCCAACCGACGTAAATCAGCGACTCGATTCTCGACGGAAGTTTCACCTAAGCGAACTCGTAATAAAGTCACGAATCGATTCTCGTTAATTACTTGATGGCCCTCGGTAAGCGGAAACACTTTCACAAAGCGACGTCGAGTGCAAAGTGATAATTGCAACAACCCCTCGAAATAGCACTTACTAAGTAAGCCAAAAACAGTTTCTTATTTCATTTGATTTTGTTATAGTTTAGAAAATGTGAACTAATACTGATTCAGTTAGATTTTTATTACGTTTTAAATTATAAAATTAAAGATTTTTCAATTTTTGTACAACAGTTTTGCATGTACTGAACGGTGCCACAGATATGCATGTGCAACTTAAAAATACCAAAGAATCGAAACCACGTTTAAACCTAACCTTAAATTTGTGTGCAATTTTGGCGCGAAATTAAAAATTAGAAACATTTTTAGTAGCAGAAATATTTAATACATTTTAGTATGAATTTAATAAAAAAAATTTATATTTAAAAGTAATTTTTCTTGTAGATAGGATTTTTTTAAAGACTTCCTTTTTTCATTGCGATACCTCGTTATAATCCCAAACGCGCTTATAATATAAACATTAGAAAACATTCGAGACGAACAGAAATGTCATAATCTACAGTCTCGACACCCCTTGGTTATCATTATTTTGCCAATCTTCTTTTAACACACGTGCTTTACGGAAGGAGGGGAGGATCCACGTTTTTCGCTCCCTTCTTTTTTTCTTTTCACTACATTCCGCCTTCATTTTCTATATTATACGGAAGACCCACTGTTTTACACTTAAGGTACACTTGGCATTTTCTCTTCTATAATCGAACAAAAGGAACTTCAGAAATTATTTGTTTAAATGTTAAGATGTTAAATTCATAAAATAAACTCATATAATATCGAAATTAGATATATATATTTTTCTTGTTTTGTTGAAAGGCCTTTATCGAATTTTATAAAATTCGGAAAAGGCTTGAAAAGAGTCCTCAAATAAGGGTCTTAAATTGATCTTTTATGACATATTTTTTATCTTAACTTTGGTCGCTGATCGTATCTTGAATTTGATGTTTTACATAATCTTATTTTACTTTAGAGCTTGCGAGGGTTGAAAGCAGGGAGAAGAACGAAAGGGGAGAGGAGAAAGTTATTCTAGCGGTGGTAGTGGAGGAAGGCTGCACATTTTTTCATATTGCTATTTTGAAAAGAGTGTTAGGAGGGGCAGAGGGGTCAAGAAGAAGACAAAAAAGGCTTACGTTATAGAGGGATAAAGTTGAATAATTATTAGGAATGGCGGGCAGTGTAGGCCGTAGATCGTAGAGGGCAATTATGGTGTAATATACTGTAAAAAATTTCTTGGCAAATTTTCCTCAAAATTGTGTTGACGCCAATTTCCACACATTTTGGGGAATTTTCCCCAAAGTTTAGTAGGGAAAGTTCCCCAAATATCCTTGTGGAATATTAACCAAAAAGTGGTGAATTTTTCCCAAGATTTGATGGGGAAAATTCCCTATGATATTCTCTAATAATAACTAAACTTTCAGAAATGTTTCCGAATTCTGATTAGAGAAAATGCTTAAAATTTCTGGAATATTGCCTAAAAGATTTTTAAAAATACTAATTATTTCCGGAAATCACCCTAAACTTGATTGAAATATCAAAAATTGCTGAGTTTCACCCCCGAGGCTTAAAAATTCTTAAATTAAAAATTGAATAATTTATGTAGCTAACATTCCCCAACATTTCTGGAATAATAATAAAAAAGCAAGTTCAGCTCGACTTTAGCAATGGAAGAGCTTCGCTCTGAAGGAATCGCCATGTTAGACACGGTAGTTTCTGCTTCAAGTAATTATGCTTTGTTCCGCGTGGATTACTGGCTTAAACACTGGACGCGTCATTTCTGTTACGCGAGAGGCGGCACGTCGCACAGTGGGGAAAATAGTAGATCATGTACCCAGGCAGTGGTGCCTACGATACTTTATCTGAAATAGACAGATGACAGCTGTTTTTCTGGAAATAGGCGCTTGATTGTACCGCGTACGCACAGTTCCTTCGACTTTTAGCGTTGAAGTTCAATGCTAGCTGATCTTCATTTGTTAGTTCTTTCGCGAAACAAATGATAGTATCATTGATCCGAAGTTAGGCAACGAAAACAATGCATGCTTTTGTTTAGCTGATAGTTTTTCTTATTCGCGTAGTATCCAGGTGTGGCTTGTTAGAAGAAATCATTATCGCTGCAGGAGTTTGATTTTAAGTTCTTTTCAACTGTGAACCACATTTTTATTTAATCCTAACAAAGATTCTCTTTCTTCGTTCGTGTTACTCATTTTTCATTTAAAATGTTTGCTCAACGTTTTTCCTCATATGTTCTGAGATATTTAGTTTTCAGTATATTTGATTCTTTCTATGCATGTGTGCGTGTTTGTGTATATGTTACGGCCAAAGCCCGAAATGAATAGCGTCGTACTACTATTTCGGGCTTTGGCCGGCCAAACCGCGAAGTGGCCAGGATATACTGGCCAAAGCCAGAAATACTTTTATTTTACTGAGTAATTCAAAGTTGGAAGTTTAGGACAAAAGTAAATATGTATAGATCGATTTATTCCATATACATAATACAAATGCTTTATTTAATGAAGAGTTTACAATGAAAATGATTTGAAATGCTTCTTATTTTTCATTTTATTTTATTTTACTAGTTTTATGAATAGCTACATGATTTTCTGAAAAGACTGGAAATGCACTACCTATACGATTTCCACTTTTAGAGAAGTTAAGTCAGGAGTGGATTAAAGTGTGTCACCTGCTTTTCACCAGCAGATCAGTTAGAGAATTTTTCTAGAACCAGTTACCCACCTTTCAGTTTTGCATCCCTTCTTAATGACTCTTGGTCAAAAGAGCCTGTATTAGGACGTTAGAGTCGTTAGTATCATCTCAGCAAAGCTCCTGAATGTTAGTCATTTCTCTCCGGTGAAGTTTAAATTGTGAACAATGGCAGGTTTTGCAACAAATTCTCCAAGTGAAGTGTCCGGTTATTTCAATGAATAGGTGGTGAATATGCGCATACAGTTTGAAAAATTGTTGCAAGAGGTTATAAAAAATCAGAGTGAAAACGGTTGAATATTTTCTAAAGAAAAGTACTATACATTTGTAAAGGAAGTGAACGAAGCCAAACAGGAAGAGAAAAAAACCAAGTGGACACTGTCGTCGACTAAAGAGATTCGATGTTATTCTTGTGGGTGGTAGTCAAAAGCTTATTACACCTGTAAAAGAAAGTGACTCTATATTTTTGTACTATTTGCATAGTGGTGAGATGTTCGATGTTCTTCATGATACGCACCAGAGCATAGGTTATGTTGGTCGTACGCGTATGGAAAAGGAAATCGTAAATATACCTGAATTTATGTAAACCATGTCAAGCTAAGAAATCGATGCCAACAAAAAATTTAGTTTCAAAACGTATGCTTTTTTTATTGAATTTAATTCACGGTGTCAGGTTGAACTTATCGATATGCAAACTAGTGCTGACGGAGAGTATAAATTTATTCTAAGTTACCAAGACCACTTGACAACATTCAAATTGAAGAATATGTGGTCTGAGCTGATGATCATACATGGAAAACATCGGCATAGTCAAAGTCAAGGATCCGTTGAACGCGCAAACCAAGAGATCCAAAATATACTAACTGCATGGATGCAACTAATCAAACAAAGCACTGGGTAGAAGGTCTTCGATTCGTCCAAATTATGAAAAATCTTTCTTTCCACCAAGGTATACAACAGTCGCCCTACGAAGCTATGTTTGGCTGCAAAGCAAAAGTGGGTATGATTATATCGAACCTCCCAAAGGAAGTTATAGAACAGCTCAGTACAGAAGAGGATCTAGAAAAAGCGAAAACGGAAATGAGAAACAATATGAATCATACAACATCAATTGATTCAGGTGAGAAAATTTTGTTAAAAAGATATTGTTAAAATATGCCGAATAGAGATGCACGTCGAGACAAAAATTTATCATATCTCGCCTGATATTGCCCGTATTCGAATATTTTGAATATATTCGAATATATTTTTTCAGATTTTCTGTCCTAAGCATCCTAATGTTGTTTACAATTTTCTAACCAGATGGTGTTATAAATGAAGTTGTTAGTTTTTATAACATTATTTAACTTCAATTAACCCTTAAACACCCAAAATGCCACTACCGTTACACTACTCTTCGACGGCCAATAACTAATACTATTCGCAACTAGAAAAAATTGAAACTCGTCCATTTTTATTCTCAAGATCTCCTCTTTTCGATAGTGCCAATGAAATTCCCCAAAAATTTATTAATTATCCCAAAATGCAGTTTAAAAAAAAGCGTGATTTTTCGTACCTATTTTTTTTGTGAACGATTTTTCAAAGGTTTTCCAGTCTGTAATAAACCTGGGACCCCACTAACCGGTGGAATAAATGTCTAAAGTTTTCAATCTTTAATTACTTAATTCTGAGCGCTTTTAACAGAGCATAATCTAACGTGCAGCTCTGCACAAGTGTGCAGTTCTGAATGGAAAGTGTGCAGCTCCGAATTTGTGTTGGGGAGGTACTTTTGAAATTATTTTCAATTAATCAAGTTCGAATAAACTAAAAATAACTTCAACAATTAATAAGGAAAAAACAGTTTTATAGGTATTACCTTATATGAATACAACTTACGCGAAAAGATGCAAGATACGAGTATGAGAGTAGAGAAAGATGTTTTCTTTTCAAAAGTGATTTCTCGAGCGAATGATTTCCTTTTTTTTTTTCAGTTTTCGTGTAAAGGCTGGGCCGTGCAGTTCTGAAATTTGCTTAGATTATGCTCTGGCTTTTAATTATAAAGAATACAATGTCAATTTCTCTGAATTTCAAATGAACCCATTTTCCAATGTTTCTGTATTATCCTACATACTATATGATGACAATTCAATCGATTTCTTGCGAAAAACTTTACTAATGTTTATCGACTTGCGCAATTAATTATACATGTGAAAAACTGTGGGTTTCGCAAAGAAATACAATTTTTTTCTGATCCGGAAGAAATAACGAATATTTACCGGGATAACGCCAGAAGTCGAACATTAAACAAGTAGTAGCCACCCTGAATAACATTGAGTAACATTTCTTCTCGATTCGATTAATTTGAGCATTCTCACTCCATTCTATTATGTACCCAGTGGGCACATAATTATGAAAGTCCCAAGAACGTCTTTGGGACGTTCCTAGTACGTCTTATGTCAGTCCAATTGACGTCTCTAAGACGTTCAACGTCCTAAAGATGACCTAAAGACATCGTAAAGACATGGACATTCTCGGGACGTCTTTCGTACTGACATTAGACGTTTTAAGAGCATCCCTAGGTCGTCCAAAAGACATGTTATAAAAGAAGTCTTAGGGATGTCCCAAAGACGTCTCTAGGACGTCCTTAATTTTTTTGTCCACTGGGTACGTACAAGATTGAAAAATAATTTCTTATCATGTTTTTTTCGATCGCAGTTGGACCTGAAATTGAAACGGAAGGTGTTTTGATTGCAAAAAAAAACCGCTTCACTGGAAGAAGAAACTGACGAATTAGAAGAAATATCTCAAGCGGAATTTGCATGCGCAGTGTGTGGAAAAAATGCACTTTTGATCATTCGTGCGAAGTATGTGGTCTGCTTGTTTATTTTATTTGTGGAATTGCGACGGCAGAAATGAATGTAGGCAATGTGCGCATACCAGATGTTGATAAAGGACGTTATGACCCAAGAAATATTCTAGCATGTGTCATGAACGTAGAAGATAGGGTGTATACGTTAGGTACAGAAGAAGGAATATTTAACCAAAAATATGTTAGGAGCGAATTTTCCACTCTCAATGACCATGGGTAAGACTGGGATAATGGTCAAATTTTGCATAGTGAAAGTAATGAGAGAAAGAGGGAATTCATGGAAATGCTTTATATTTAAAAACAAAAAAAGTTATCTATTGATTTAAAAACCGATTTGGATGGGTTGAACAAAAGTTATGCTAATATGATTAATTACATATAACTTAGCTGTTTCATGAATTCTGTTTTTCTTTTAATTTCTCTATTTCTGATGTAATTGTGACAGATATTTATATTGTGTTTACAACAGATTGGCCTACTGACCTTCATTCGATTCTCAGGTATCAAAGAGAGAGTACCTGTTCGTGGTTGCTGTCAATTTCTACCACTTAAATTTGTCTTGCCTTGATAAGGGTACTGTACGAGTACCGAAACGTTGGTAATGCAAATTTATTTATTTATGTTTTTTATTTTATTGTAATTTGATGATAATAAAAATAAAAAAGACGAAAGAAAGAAAAAGAGAAGGAAGGGGATGTGGTTGGCTGCCTTCTCATTTTTCTTTACTCTTTTTTATTTTTGTCTAAAAAATTTTTTTTTTTTGGTTTTTTTTAGATTACAATAGGATTTTTGATTTTCGTTTATTCGTTGTGGTCCAAATTTGGTCGTTGGATTCTTGTTTTGTTTAACAGGATTTTGCATCTGCTTTTTAGTGTTAAAAAAATGTTCCTCTTCACAAAAATTGTGATCTTTAAAGGCCGCCGTAAGCCATGCAATTGTGTGCTAGAGTTTTAAACCAAACCTTTGTACGTCGATGTTGGCTTGGCAGCTGTTTGAAGTGAACGTAGCGTCACTGTGACCCTGGTGTGGCTGAAGTGTACTTTGTGCAGCATTACAAGTGTTTTGTTTTTTCGTATGAAAATTTCAAAATGTGTTCGAAAAGTTTAATTATAGTGGTTTCAAAATATAGATTTGGTTTTTTCTTTGAAATTTTAATAAACTTACAATTTACCAGGTGCCCGATGTGCGATGAACATCGACTGTACATGTGTACGTACATTTTGTTACATAAGAGCGTGGTTACTGTTGAATAATAACAACAATAGATTTTTTTTAATTCGCACATTTATTGTTTAATTGTTCGTCAATGATCAATGCAAATACCTTGACAGTATGCAGCGGGACGTCCTAAAGACGTCCTTAGAATGTAACTCTATGTCATATGATTTGACGTCTTTAAGACATCCTTTGGATCTTTTCATGTCTTTAAAAGGCCCTCAGGACGTCCTTAAGACGTCCGCCGAAAGACGAATATAGAACAAGTTTAGGACTTGTGTGCCCACTGGTTTAGTAGCAAGTACAATCTCCTCTAGCATCAATTATATCCTGACACCGTCGGGGCATGCTTTCCACGAGGTTTTCGGAATATTTTTTTGGAAAAGACATCCAAATTTTCCGAATTTGTCGATAAAGTTGATCCAAATTACATGGCTTGCGTTTGCGAAGTTGCATTTTTATTAGATTCCATACATTTTCTATTGGATTTGCGATTCTATTGGATTTCTATTGTATGCAAACATAAAAATATCGCCTCGAAGCGCGAGGCGTAAGCAGCACTCATTTCGAAAAACTCCTCGAAGAACGATTGAATTCGACTAGCAGCTGATTCCTTCCATAAAGCCTAGAGAAATGAGGTGCCCTCTATGTGATAGAAAAAGAAATAGATCACAACGATTTTTTTTTCTACATGTAACAGTGACCACGCTCTTATGTAACAGACTGTATTGCGGAAGAACGGACTAATTGCACTTATCCACTTCAGTAAGATTATTTTTTTTATTAAACTTCTTCTAATTTTCTGACGTTTAAAAGCTCTGTATTTTATAAAAATCAATAAACTTCAATAAAGTATGGATTTTATCTATGAAAATGCCTTGCTTTTCATTTTAAAAAAGGCCCTTTTCCAGTATGCGAAATAAATAAATTTTTTCAGTGATCCATTTATAAACTAATTTTTACGCTAAAGAATCATATTTTTACACTAAAACTGTATATTGACAGCTCAAACTATTTAAAATTTAAAAAGTTATGGTTTTTTAGAAAAATGAAATGAAAAAAAGAAACATTTTCACTGATTAAAAAAAAGTATAAATAATGAATGTAGCAACTTTCTATTACTGGAATATATTTTTCTATGTTTCAACCTTAGTTCGAAATTTTTTTGAACCTTTCGGACATATAGTTTTTTAATGGCACCTTATCAAAAATTACGCAGGGTCACAGTGACCCAGAATGACTTATTAGATCGAAAATGGAGGTATGACTCTCTATGGATATAAAGGTGAGGCGAAAGGGGCTTTTCGCGTTGAAGGTCGGTAGGTATAGGGATGTGAAGGGAAGGGGGTAAGATTTATAGGGGAGGTGGGGAGGGGGAGGGACTTATGAACAAATTATATCATTTCG
>NC_046664.1:110423813-110425084 GCF_010883055.1 Belonocnema kinseyi | reverse complement strand
CGATCCCGATGGGTGACAGTGTCCGAGGTTCGCCTGTAGTCCTACCCGTATAAAAAAATCTTTAAGACTGACTAGGCTCAGACCAGACCAACTGGTTTCCTGTTTTGAAGCTGTTGAGATGGTCTGGCCTGGACCTAGCTCTGCAAAGACCGCCTGGTCAGCCGCTCATTATTGCACAGGAAAAACAAAATGTAATCTATACAGCGATTTCATAGTAATCTTTAACTGCAACAGAAATTATCTTCAAAAATTATCAGGAAAAAATCATGAACCAGATTTTACAGTCCATGCAATTCTACGATTCCTGAATATTTACATAATTAAGATGGGTATTCATCTCCATGGTCCACAGATTTACTTGCCGCCCATATCTGCCATGTATCTTGCAAACGATATGCAATATATAAACAATATATAAACATTTTGAAAGTTTTTTTTTCATTAAATAACTAAGTTCCCAAACTATATTCCTAAAGGACCTCCTTTTTACGGGTTTCTCTTGCGATTTGTAATTGAGCACGAGAACACATAGGTATCACATATTATTCATTTTAATGTTATTACCGAAATACTTAATTAGTTTACGGAATTTTTGTCAAATTTGCTTATGGATTTTGAAGACAGAAAGAGAAATTTACCTTAATGTTGAAAGAATAGTAAAGTATTGGAATTAGCAAAAAAATATGTAGATCAAATAAAAAAAAAATTTGAAAGGTTTTCGGCACTCGTTCTTAAGAGTTGTATAGTCGCGCCTCAAGTGAAAAAATGTGCAAAAAAATGTACAACATAATTTGCACAGAATTTTTGCAAAGTGTGAAATTTGGATAATAACTTGGAAACTTACGGTCTGCCGCTAAGACTATAAATAGTATAAAACTATGTATTTCTAATGTTGAAGTGTGATAAAAATTTCTTAACTGATAAAGTCTGCAAAGTTGGGAAGTAATACATTTTATGTGAAATGAAACAGGTTTATGCTTACGCCATTCCTCAAAGACAGTTTGACGACTACAGTAAGGACACTGAAAGGCCCGTTGCTTACTACAGAATTTACGAAGTACCAGGGAGGAAATCGGGATGGGGTGAAATGTTCTTCGGTCCTGAAAGGAATCGGAAGCTCGTCAAACTCAACAATGGCCACAAGGGAGAACTGCTTCTGGAGCTTCGTGTTACTGCCAACAACGACGGCATCTGACGTTTTGTAGACTCTAAAGTATATATATATATATATATATATATATATAACTAGCTTCGTACTGACGCTTGCTTTT
>NC_046664.1:110421655-110423713 GCF_010883055.1 Belonocnema kinseyi | reverse complement strand
ACCCAAGGACAACCGCCTTCTGCATTTTTCCCGCAAGTGTTCTAGCATATTGTTGACACGCAGGGATACTTTTTAGGCCATTAGCAAGTGAAAGCTTGGCACTTCCATGAGCGCCGATGATATGGACGATCAGTTTAACAGAATATTCCGGGTACAATCGTTGCAACTCCCTTATAAGATCTCGATACCTCTCTTTCTTTTTATTCTCCTTGGCTAAGATGTTTTTGTCAGCTGGTGCCGAAAATTCGATAACGAACATGGTTCGCTTCTCGAAGTCAAGAAGAACCATGTCAGGCCTCAAATGAGCAACAGAAACAATTGTCGAGAATATAAAGTTCCAGTATATGCGGCACTTCCCATTCTCGACAATTGACTCAATTTCCCTAGGAGCATTTAGAGGAGCGATATTAAGGTGAATGCCGTAGGAGTGACAGGCGAGTGATCCGGGCGATTTAAGGAAAGCGAACGTTCGCTCACAAGACATTGACGGATCCTTTACATTTTTGTGGAAGATACCGTGCATCCTCTTATCGAGGAGTTGTTCACGAAAGTTTTTCTCTTGTGCTTTCTTAATCCGGGCTTTCAGGAGTCAGCACTCGAGATAGATAAGATTTGATGCATTTTGCTCACCCCTAATACTGAACTCAAGTCCGAGTGTTTCAGCATCCTCCTCCGCTGCTTTGTACAGAAATTCTCCTTTGCCTACTTCTTCGTGATTCCTAACTATTTTAAGAAGAGGGTCTCTTCCAATTGCAACTCTATGTGCTGTACCCAGAATAATCCTGTTGTGAAGACATTCAAGACTCAATATTCCGCGACCTCCTTGACGGCGTGAGATGTACAGTCGCGGAACGGAAGACTTAAGATGCATGCTTTTGTTCATGTGCATAACCTTTCTTGTCCCAATATCAAGAGATCTGAGCTCGTTCTTCGTCCATGGAACTAATACAAATGAATAGAGTAGTATCGGGACGGCAAGCATGTTCGTTGCAGATACTTTGTTCCTCGCCGACAGTTCGGAAGACCAAATCTGTCGAATGAGACGTTTGTATCTGCTTCGGAGAGTATCCTTTATAGATGTCACATCCTAAATGCGGCTCTGCGGCACGCCCAGGTATGTATAAGTCCCTCCAGCGCAAAGGTGTCGTATGGCGCTTCTATCAACGAGCTCAGGATCTTCAGGGATGCCATTAAGTTTTCCTCGCTGTAAATAAACCTTGGCGCATTTGTCTAACCCAAATTCCATTCCAATTTCCTTAGTATATCGTTCGATAATCCCCAGAGCTAGATGCAGTTGCTCTCTGTTTTCAGCATAGATCTTAAGATCGTCCATGTAAAATACATGAGCGACCTTGTACTTTCGATCTGCAGGTTTGCCGCACAAGTACCCGTCGGAATGGCGCAGTGCTAGAGATAGTGGCAATAATGTAAGGCAAAAGAGGAATGGGCTCACGGTGTCGCCCTGAAAGACACCTCTCTGAAACGTGACCTTGTTAGTTGTCACACGATTTTTTCCAGATGAGATAGTAAATCTGGTTTTCCAAAGCGGCATCAATCTCTCTATGCACCCAACTATTTGCGGATGAACCTTGAAGATTTCCAAAATACAGATGATAAGTCTATGGGAGGTTGAATCGAAAGCTTTCCGATTATCAATCCAGGCCATCGATAGGTCACGCTGGTAGAATGCTTCATCTTTGCAGACACATCTATCGATGAGCAGGTTCTACCGACATCCGGCTACGCCTTTCTTTGAGCCTCGTTGTTCATACATTTCTTGCCACACAGGTTCAATTGCCCGAACAATCCTATCATTTAGGATAGCTGTGAATATCTTATAAAGCGTGTTCAGACAAGTTATTGGCCTGTAGTTCTTTGGGTCAGCTAAGTTGCCTATTTTTGGTAGGAGTATTGTGCGCCCTTCCACCAACCACTCTGGAATCGGCTCTTCCGACGTCAAATATGAGGTGAAAATACGGGCCAAATGCTGGTGGGTTGAAGAAAACTTCTTCCACCAGAAGGTTTTGATACAATCTGGTCCCGGTGCGGAATAGTTCT
>NC_046664.1:110419561-110421555 GCF_010883055.1 Belonocnema kinseyi | reverse complement strand
CAAATTATCAAAAAATAATTAAAACTTGAGGTTGTATGATTTTAATTTGTAACTAAATAATTTGAGAGGTTTCAATCTAAAATTATCGAACACTTTCCATTCAAAAATTCAGATGAAATATTTAGATCGCTTTAAATTTGAAATTATTCAACATCTTCTGAAGACTACAAATTTCAAATGTCTAAATTATTAAGGCTTTAAATATTTTTGAAATTGCTGTTCTGGAGACTAAATAGCACTTATTCTTTTATTAAGAAATCACAACCAAAATTGTTTAAAAAAAGTTTTTAAAAGAGTTTTAAAAACCTTAAAAAAAGGTCAGAGGTTTTAATACATCAATATATGTGATAGAATCTCTTTAAATATGAAATTAGTCTATACTTTTTCATGTTTGAGCTACAATTATTCAATTTTAGAGTTATAAATTACAGTCGTGAAAACCCAATAAAATGTTTCAATTAATTTATATATAAAACAAAAAACCTTTGTATAATTCAATCTAAATGCAGCTGCAAAAATTTAATTTGAAATGCGTTGAATTCAAGGAATAGTTTAAAAAGAAAACTGAAAGCAAAGGATCGACTTTCAAAAGAAGCGAAAGAAAGTGACTCGCTGGATTGCAAATGAACATGGAAAATGGTGTATTTTCGCATTTTTAAATTTTAAATTCACACTTTTTCGCCTTTTAACAATTTCTAAAAATTTCGAAAAATTCTGAAAATTCAAACAATAAGGCTGTATTCTCAAAATGAGGAAATTTTTACGTTAAAATTCAAGTTCCTAAACTGTAGGCCTAAAAATTTGAAAATTTTACAATTAGTGTTGTGTAAATTGTATTGGTATCTTAAAAGAGTATAAATAGTTCTTAAATTAGTTTTTAAATTTTCTTCAGTTTACCATTTTACATACCTAGATGTCAAAAAAGCCTACCCAATTTTTTCAAATTTCAATCACTTATTTTCTAAGAGAAAATCACCCCTGTTTACCAGTCACTGAAATGGATTATAAAAAATTGCCAAGACCCAAGAATAAAAATTGGATGTACAGCGAATTTAAAATTTTTAAATTGAGATTATATTTAACTTTATGATATCAAAAATTACCATACACATTTCTTTTTAATAATACTGTAGGAAAAAATCAACAAGATCGAGTGCAGAAATTATAATGATAGTAAATTTTCTGTAATTCTATGGGGACGGCTGAAATATCCCGAAAAATAAAATTGCCGACTCGGTAAAACTCTCTGTCCCAAAAAATATAATTCCAAAACTAATAAAATTCCTGAACAATTTATAATTTTAACGAATTTGAAAATTTCCAAATAATAAGGCTCCCCTAATAAAATTGTTTCTTAATCAATATTAATTATTTATTAAAATTACGATAATAAAATATTTTTATCAAATAAATTTTTGTTTAATATTTAAAGTGTTAAAAATTATTGTTTGAATTTAAAATTAAAATTATACTTTTGTGATTTAAAAAATACTATATAGATTTTCAAACAAAATATCTTATCGAGAAATATATTTTGTTTTAGTTATTATTTGAAATTTAAACAATAATGTTTAAATACTTAAAACATTTAAAAAAGTTGTTTCTTTGGTATAAATAATTGATTATTTCAATTAAAAAAAAAATTTGTCAAAGAAAAATGCTTTCAGCACTTGTTTATCTTGAAATGTCTTTCTATAATACTTTCTTTCAAATTAAAAATATGATTTTTCGAGAACATTTTTTTTATAATGAAAAAAGACTGTACCGAAAACCTGGATCAAGCTTCAGATCTGAAAAAATTCAGCGATACATACATGTCAAACTTTTCTAACCTCAAAAAAAATTTCTACTGCTTTACCGTCATATTTTACGAAGAGTGAGAAAACAAGAAGTCGACTTCGTAGTACGATGAGGGCAGCACCTCGATAGGGCAGAAAATGTGATGTCCTATATATATATAATTCCCCACTCCGACGCCCCGTACCGCATCTACG
>NC_046664.1:110415733-110419461 GCF_010883055.1 Belonocnema kinseyi | reverse complement strand
TGAATAAATTAACTCTTATTGTTTCCGATTTCGTTCTGTCACTCAGGGTAATTTTCTGTGAAAAATATTGATTTAAAAAGAATATTTGTCAAACAATAGAATAGATTTCTTCGCCCGAGATGCAAACGTAAATTGTACTATACTAAAAACAACTGGGAAAATTTAGACGAAAGCCAAATTTGGTAAAGAAAACAAACCTTTGTCGACCTATAAATACTAATTTTATTCCCAGAAAGATTTTTAAAAAGTCTCTTCGAAACACTTTTATTGAAAATATTTAATTGAAGAAAAATATTTGTTATAAAAATAAAAATAATACAATTTTTACATACAATTCTTAAAATAAAAAATCTGTGTGTCAAACCACAATCCAATCCGACTATTCTTTTAAAAGTTATCCGATATACAGACAACCACAACAACAATAACGACGAGGTAGACGCCAGAGAGACAGATACCGATGTAAAAACTTGTTTTTCTGACTCAAGGAGCCTCAGAACGTCGAGATTTAATGAAGTTCGCGAAAATCATTTTTCGCATAAAACTCTTCTCATTATGGATGAGAATGTGATAAAATAATCGTGGGGCCTTGAAAAAGTAGCGTTTTTCGCCTCTTGACTTTTTTCCATATCAAGCTTTTTTTATTGATTTCAAATCGTAGATCTCAAATTATTTATGTCTTACGGTCCAATCGTAAATCTAAAATAAATATGAGTCAAAAAAACATGTTTTTCGAAGCTCAGATATTTATTTAATAGAAAAAACTCCTTTTAAACTTCCTGGCGTTTCGGTACATCTGCGTACCTTTTTCAAAGGTTCTTAACCTGAATAATTATATTAAAGATTAGTAATTTTAGTCTGAACAAAAATGATGAATAATTACGTAGATTTTAATACATTGTTACCTGAGTTGATGATGGTTTAAAATAGTCAAACAGATCAAATTTCAGTCAAAAAACATAACATTTAAGTCAATTATTTAAAAAGAAATTAATTAAAATTTAGTCATCTTAGAAGTCTCAAAAAATACTGAGACTTCAATCGATTAGACTACATTTTTTTAAATATAGTACGAGAAAACAAATTAGCGTAGGTTAGGACGGACGAACAAAAATTGACAGTTTCAGAAATACATGAAGAATACGTAATGAACGATGATAAAATAGGCAAGTTTTGATTGAAAACCACTGATGAGGAAGCGCGTAATTGAGTTTAAATTTGAAATAAGCAATTTAAAAAATGTGTATGTGTACACATACATACATACGCTACAAGCATATGCTTACAAGCTTTTTTTGCTTCAAATGTCCATTTTCGTTTGGTTTTTTTTATTTTGAAATTCCTTTAACTTTGGTAAGTTTGATTTTATCAAAAAAAGTTGTCAGGATAAATTGTTCATATTTTTTTGTACCATAAATAGCTGTCGATAAAATTTTCAAATTTTGAAAAAAAGTGGTCTTAAAAAGTTTGAAAAAGCTTCAAGTTTTTGGATTTTTATCAAAAATGGCTGCTTAACGAACTCGATCTTTCTTTTTGGTCCCGCGAACAGTGTGTCAAAGCCCAATCCAATCGGACCAGTCTTTCGAAAATTATCCGGTATACAGACAACAACAACAACGACGCCGGACAGACAAACAGACCCCAACGAGATTGGTAGATTTGTAGAACATCTTTCAAAGAATAAAATTATTGTCCCGTAAGTTACAACCGAAAAATTACAATTTCAAAAAAATGAAAGTTGTTTTAAATATTGAGCTAGACTCGCGTCCGGGACAAATCAGAAAATGAAAGTAAATTTGAAAATTGAAATGCAGTTCGAGTAGTGACACAAGTGTAAAGTTCGAATTAATATTATATAAATATTATTAATTAATTAATTAATATTAATTAATATTATAAATATTCCATTTTTAATCTATTTGGTTTGGAAATAAAAAAAAACAATTTTCAATAGTAAACAATTTGAAAATGAATTGTCATAATTTTCAGAGTGATAAATTTAAACTTGGAATGTTACGAATATAATTGTTTAATTTTTTTATTTGTATTTCGAAAGTAAAAATATTTCATTTTAATTCTTAAAGAACAGTTAAATAAGCATTAATTTAGAAAAAAATCAAATAAGCTGGAGGTTTCTGAATGTTACAAAGAAAAGAACAAAATTTGGAGCTTCTCAAGAATTTTGAAATACTAGGAAAACAATAAAAATTTCTGGGTAGATTTAAAATGATTTTTTTATTTCGAAAAAGTACATAACTCAAAGAGAATGTTTAAAAATATTTCAAAACATTTCAAAAGATTTACAATATTAGAAAAAATCTGAAGCTCTTAAAACAATTTTGTGTGCAGGATTTTACAAAAATGTTAGGAAAAATGGGAATCAGTCTAAAAGACATTTAAAAGTTCCGAAAAATTTTAAAAATAATTTCAAAAGATTTGAAATAATTTAAAAGAGAATAGATACTTTTGATGATTCTGAAATATTTTTAAATGTTGACTTTTTATTTTGAAAAATTACATAATTTTAAGAGGAGGTATGAAAAATCCCAAACAATGAAATCTCCGGCACGTGAATAATAATTTAATAAAAACTGTATTAAAAAATACATTAAAAAACACGTGTGCTTTGAAAGAAAAAAATGTGCTGCCTAAATTTTCTTCGTACCTACCATTTTTTAAACAAAGTTTGCAGGATTCAATTCAACAACG
Source organism: Belonocnema kinseyi (assembly GCF_010883055.1). Lineage (NCBI taxonomy): Eukaryota > Metazoa > Arthropoda > Insecta > Hymenoptera > Cynipidae > Belonocnema > Belonocnema kinseyi. The sequence continues at coordinate 110,416,752 of NC_046664.1, read as the reverse complement.
ATTTATATCAAAATTTATTTTAATTATTTTTTTTTTTAAATAAAAAATTCGATTTTTCAGAACTTCTTTATGTTTTTTTCAAATACCATGCACATTTTCAAACAAACTTTTTAATCCAGAAATATATATTCGATTATTGTATTTTCAATAAATAAATAATATTTAATAAACAATTTTTTAAATTGTTTAAATTCAGGAATATTCTAGTTCGGATATTTTATGATTCAGGCATTTTCTTTGGGGATTTTTAAAATTCGATAATATCTTATTGTCTGGAATATTATTTATTTTATTTTTCGTGAATTTTCCTATTCTACTTTTATATTTGGGGAATTTTATTATTGGTTATTTTTCAATGTAAGAATTTTACAGTGTCACGAATTTTATTTTTCGAGATTTTTCAGTCGCTTTTTCCGAAAAATGAAATTCCCACATCACTCTAAAAATTCCGATATTAAAACATTGCAATGTTATAATTTCGTAATTTTTACAGCGTTGTGGAAACTTTATTTTTAATCAGCCTGCATTGAAGCCTGTAAAGTTTGTTTCATTTGAACCTCACGTGTTTTAAATTTATGTTTGTATCACATTTTTATACAATTATTGTTATTTTAAATTAAAACAATAATTTAAAAAATTAAACATTAAACCAAATTTCTATAATAAAAATATTTGATTACTGTATTTTTAATAAATAAATAATATTGGCCACATAACTGTTTTCTCAATTTCTGTAATTCGGGAATTTTATAATTTGTATATTTTATCATTAGACCGCATTCGGCCTGGAGTTTTATTAGTCGGGAATTTTCAAATTCGATAATATTGTAAACTGTCCAGAATTTCATTATTCTAGAATTTTTTAATTCGGGATTTTCAGGTTCCAACATTTTGTTATTTCAGGAAGTTTACAGTGTCGAAAATATTTTAAAAATTTAAAAAGATTTATAAAATTGTAAAAAAATCTTGAAGATTTTGAGGCATTTAAAACTCCTGAAAAACTTAAATAATCATTTGAA
>NC_046664.1:110414442-110415633 GCF_010883055.1 Belonocnema kinseyi | reverse complement strand
AGTAACTGGAGGGTCTTGGAAGAGTCGAGATGGGTCAGAGAGAAACTGTTGATTATCTCTGACCCATCTCTCCCTCCGCTCTAGACTTCTCTTAGCGTCAGACAGTATCCGTATTCTCTCAATAATATGCTGCCTGATGGTCAGCAGCCTTGACTTGTTAAGTGTGTGATAACGGGTCCGGTGTTCGCGCGCGAACTTTCGAACCTTGGCGGTAAAATTTCTGCCAGATGTGATGTAGTCAATCACAAATTGAATGCGGGACGCGTACTGTCTTGCCCAGCCTATCTTTATGGCAAGTTGATGCGTTCGTCTTTTGGACTTATGATCAGCCGTTGGTTTTGTTTTACGGTTCGCATCGGCCAAAACTTTCGCTGCATTATACACACAATAATTGATAGTCCAGAGGTCGGATTCACCGGAAAAATGTCCACGAAGCTCGTTATCCATTTCAGCCAGATCTTTATGCTTGAGAGAAACCTTGGTGTTGATGTTTCTCCGGGTCGTAAAGCATCGCTCTTCATCTATTGGATGCCTGCTCGCGGTTGGTCTTAGTGTCGCCTCTCTTTCTTTGTTGCCGGCTTGTTCTAGCTGTGGTAGAGTAGGCGTTCCGCTTACATAGACCCTGTCACGGAGTAGTTCAGCATGGTTTCGCAGAAGTTGCTGCGAAAAGTGCGATAGCTCCGGGTGTTTCTCGCACCACAGAGCATGCAGCCGTGCCATGTAACCCCGTTCACGGGCCACACTCGCATCGTAGCACTCTAGCAAGTCGTGATTCAGTCGCTCCGTCCACCCAAAGGTCGCGAATCCCGCCGATCCATCGCATTGAATCCATTTTCATTGGCTCCCCCAGCTCTAGATTGGTCGGCATTGTTGGCCGACCCATTTATCGGGAGCCCTGCGCGTTCTGTTGTTTTGAACCGCACTTACTACAACTATGTTTGGTGTTGTCGTTGTTGTTCCCACGAGAAGCTAGGGAAAGGGGTTCGTCCATCCTTGTAGAGCCCCGCATGCAAGGATAAGGCTGCGTACTCTGAGAGGTCGCCCGGTTTCCCAGAGTCACTGTTCTAGATACCTCACCCAGGTGCCATACAGCTTTCGGCACGGTTTTCACACCTCCGCTTGGGGGCTAATTCCTTCGGGACCACCCCTGGACAATTGTCCGTGACTGCCTATTTATTTTTGTAACCATAT
>NC_046664.1:110406718-110414342 GCF_010883055.1 Belonocnema kinseyi | reverse complement strand
TGTTCGTCTAATTTTGTTTGCCAATGCGAAACGTAATCTGGCTTGGAACTGTCGTCTTAACGTCTAAAAACCGAAAGAACAATTTTCCTATCACTTGGAATTGTAATTATATTTTTATAAAAACGTTAGAATATATAATAATTAAGAAATTGGAAAATACATACGAGAACTTGATTAGACGAATAGTTTTAAAAAAGTCCGTAGAAATTGCAGGCCACAAAAATAAAAATAAAAACTAAATAATATTAAAGAACTATATATAGACAATATATAGAATGAAAATTATAATTAGTAATTTTATAATTAGTGGAAAATATATGAAACCGTAATATAAATCACTCATCGACTTATATTTGTGGTATTTATTAAAACAACCAAGTTTTGCAAAGTTATAAATGTAAAAATGTTTTCAATCCAAATGGTTCTTGTCCAACCTAAGTTTACCATCAGTGCGCCTCGAAGGTGTGCTGAGAGTTGCTTACAGCGCTCCAAGTGGCTCTTGGCAAACTATATCGGAGGGTGCTTTCTACGGGGAGCGTTGAGTAGAGGGGAAGTGACTTTTTCGCCGGACGCGCCGTCTATATTTATGGCGGGCAACTAAGCCCGCACCGCATCTACGTTGATAATATCTTTGGTTTGAGGCAAATTGAAAGAGGGTCTTGACACTTAGTGCCCTCGATGGTCATCCAGTGAAGTAAGTGAAACGAGCGCGAAATTCGAAATGTGTAGTTTATGAGAACAAAAGAAGGAGCATATTTTAATCATTAGAAGAATTTAATTGATATGTTCTACATAAAGTTTTATCTTTTACTATTCCCATTTTCATCGAAAACAACTTTTTTATAGTAATTTTTTAATTTAGTTTAATTTTAAATTGATAATTAATATCCTTTATGAAAATTGAACAACTTTAAATCAAAATTTATTGGTTCTACCTTATATTTGATCTTTTTCGATGAAAATTTATTGTAGTTTAAGTTTACAGTAGATGGAGAATTTCTTTAGAAAGTCAAATATTTGGTTGACATTTTATGTATTTTGTGAAAAGTTTTTGTTTCTCGGTGAGAAAAAGTAACCTTTTCGGCGAAAAATAATTTTTAGATGAAAATTCATTTTCTTAAACAAAAATTCATTTTTAGAACTGAAAATCTTACTATTCTAATTTTTATTGAAAACATTTTTTTTTGTAATTTTTAAATTTTTTGAAATTTTAAATTGAAACTTAATGTGCTTCATGAAAATTGAACAACTTTAAATCGATATTTATATATTCTACCTTAAATTCGATCTTTTTCGATGGATATGTATTGTAAGTAATGTTTATGGTTGACGGAGAATTTCTTTAGAAATTCAAATATTTGTTTGGCATTTCATGTATTTTGTAAAAAATCTTTGTTTCTCCATGCAAAAAATTAATCTCTTCGGCGAAAAATAAGTTTTTATATGAAAATTTATTTTCTTAACCGAAAATTCATTTTTATAAGTAAAAATCCAACTATCCCAATTTTTATTGAAAACAATTTTTTTCTAGTATTTTTTTAATTTAATTTTTAATTTAATTTTAATGTTTTCATGTAATTTTTCACGTATAAATATTTCGAGAATAGCTTCTTCTTGGTTAAAAATTTATTTTACTTCTATTTTCACGATACCAAGCTTTTGAGAAGTATTTTTTCCATTTAAAATTGTTGTGATATAAAGGTGATTTGCAGAAGAGGTGGATGAACTGCAGATGAAAGATGAAACCGTGGCCTTTACAAAATTCTGATTATCAAGTGTCAGAAATTAAAAATTTTTTTATTTTCCTACTTATTTCAGCGAGAACCAAATTCATAGGATCTCCTTTATATTACTATTAATCTAAACAATCTCAAGGGGAAAATTAAAGTTGGCCTTTTTCGTAAAATATATTTTTCAGTTTTTCTAAAAATTAAAGTTGTTTTGGCAGTTTGAAGAAATTTTCAACTTACTCTAAAGAATAGGAGATACAATTTTGAAATGAAATTTTTGTAATTTTTTTCATAATACGCTCGAGTTCGTGAAAAAAATAATTGATGAAAAACAAAAAAATATTTGTCTCATATTTTAAATTGGAAAATAATATTTTACGGCTTTTAAACTAAATAATGAAACACTTAATTTTTATAATATTTGTTTAGTTAAAAATTTCTAAGGATTATATTGTCTTCGATCAGAACGAAATATATACAATATTTCTAATATTTACAAATTATGAGCTTATAAACATGAAACAATGCAACAATAAAGCAATGAAACAATTAAAATCTAAATGTTAAATGAAACTGTGAAATGAGTTTCAGGACTGAAATGCTGATGAAAACATAGTAAATAAACAAAATATTTGTTAAAATTTGCTCGCAACAAAATATAGGTTTAGATCCTATAATTAAATTTTTGTAATATTTTCGCAATCGCATTATAATTTTTGAATATTTGAGAATGTTTTAAAAGATTTCAAGGAATTTTCAATTTATTTTTTATAATTTAAAAGAATTTCAAAGAATTAAAAAAAATTTAGAAGGATCATTTTTAAAAATTCCAAAGTACTTTAGAAATCTTTAAAAAAAAGTTCTAGGTATTTCAAAATATTTCGAAGGATTTGAAAAATTTGAGAGAATTTTAAAAGGTTCTAATGAATTTTCAATTGATTACAGAAATTTAATATGAATTTTAAAGGATTTGAAATATTTCAGGGCATTTTTAAAATTTCAAGGAATTTTCAAGAGCTTTAAAAAATTTCAAGAGATTTCAAAAGATTTTAAAGGATTTTAAATATTTGAGGATGTTATAAAAGATGTCAAGGCATTTTCGACTTATTTTTATAATTGAAAGGAATTTCAAATAATTTAAACAACTTTAGCCGGTTTATTTTAAAAATTCCAAAGTACTTTAGAAATCTTTAAAAGATGTCAAGGTGTTTCAGAAGATTTTGAAAGTTTCGATATATTTGAGAGTATTTTAAAAAGTTCCAAGGAATTTTCAATTGATTTCAATAATTTAGTATGAGATTTTGAATGATTTGAAATATTTTAGTGTATTTTTAATATTGCAAGGAATTTTCAAGAGCTTTGAAAAACTTCAAGAGATTTTAAAGCATTTAAAATATTTTAGGATATTTTAAAACATTCCAAGGAATTTTCATTCCATTTCAATAATTTCAATCGATTTCAAAGAATTTTGACGATTTTTTTCATATTTCCTGGTTGAAGATGGAACTACTTTTTTTTAAATTCAGTTTTGTTGGTTCGTGATTCATAAATTTAGTTGGAAAAATTTGTTTTCTGAAAATTTAACTATTTTGTAGAAAATCCTTTTTGTTTTGGGTTAAAAATCAATTTTTTAAACTACAAATTTAACTTTGAACATCGCAGGTCTTAGCAATGAGAAAAGAAATAGACGTAGAAATGATTATAGACGCGAAAACAGGATTCTCAAACGATTAGTTAAAGAAAGTAAAGATACAATTATAGCAGAAGAAGAGATGAAAATACAAAACGACTTTGAAGGAAGCAGGAAACTACTTTATAAAAAAATGAAAGGAAACAAAAGTACAGAATCTGTCAACATGAGAAATAGTAGGCGGGAAATGGTATATGATGCAGATGGAATACTAGAGGCTTTCAGAGACCAATTTAGAACACAATTCGGAGATGAAGCTATAGGATACCACAACTGCGATGTTGAACACGATGCGATGGAAAACTCAATTGAAAAAGTCTGTGTCACAGAGTTTAGGCATATAATTAAGAACTTGAAAAACGGTAAGGCTGCCGGGGTAGACGGTATTAACGTTGAAATACTTAAACACGGTGGCGCGTGCATACCACATAGACTATGCGAATTGATAAATTTATGTTTCGAAACGGGAGACGTCCCAGACGATTGGATAAAAACGAGTGCAATAATTACAGAGGGATTAGTTTATTAAGCACCGTAAGTAAAATATATTAAAAAATACTTATTTGTAGGGTAATAAAAATAACAGAAGCAAAGATTTGAGAAGTCCAAAGTGGGGTTATGCCAAGAAGGTCATGTACGGATCAAATATTTAGGTTAAGGCAAATAACAGAAAAAAGTTTGAGAGTAGAAAAAAAAGTTTTCTGTGCATTTGTTGACCTAGAAAAAGCTTTTGACAAGGTAGATAGAAGTGAACTTTGGGAAGTCCTGAAAGAGTATGGAGTCAATGGATGGATCCTACAAGCTATAAAAACAATATGTACAGGTAGCAAAGCGAGTGTAAGAGTGAATGGGAAACTGAGTGACTGTTTCGATATTATTCAAGGAGTTAGACAAGGATGCGTTATGTCTTCATGGTTATTTATATTATTTATGGACAAGTGTTTAAGAATGGCTCTCTTCGACGAAGAGGGTGTGGATCTCGAAACAGGGAGGGTACGTGGGTCAGCGATCGCAGATGATAAGGTTGTTATGGCAGAGTCTATCGAAGACTAACAAAGAAATTTGAATAAACTAAATGCAAGCATGAAGAGCATGCGCCTCAAAATTAACGCAAATAAAACAAAAACTATGATGTTCGAAGGAAAGAGTGAGAAAACACTATGCAATATTTTATTAAACGATGAGAGAATTGAACAAGTTGATAAGTTCGTATACCTTGGTAGCTTATTTACTAGGGACGGGAAGATAGATGAGGAATTAGATAGACGCATAAACGAAGGTAAGAAGGTTATTGGTAGAGCAGGTTCCCTTATCGGAAGTAAAAATATATCAAATAAAGCTAAAATGGCAATACATAATTCTATATTTGTACCGACTGTACTGTACGGTAGCGAGACATGGACTTATCAAGAAAAAGATAAGAGTAAAATTAACGCAATTGACATGAGATTCATGCGCATAATATGCGGGAAAACCCTGATGGACAAAGTAAGTAACGAAATAATTCTAAAAGAATGTGGTGCAGAAAAGACGCTAGTAGACACATGGAAAAGAAGTCATTTTATATGGTTCGGACATGTTGAGAGAATGCCAAATGAACGGCTCACGAAACAAGTGTATCAAGGTAAAGTAAATGGCAGCGTGTGCAGAGATAGACCGCGGAAAGAATGGTTAGAACGTGTGAATAAGACCCTAGTTAGAAGAGACATAAGAAGTCACAGAAACACGAGAGCCTACATGAAAAAATGCATGGACATAAAAGAAGCTAGAGAAGTATGCCAGGACAGGAAAGTATGGTAGCAAATAGTTAATAAAAAGAGTGTCAGTAGAGTGAATCACGCCTGAAACAAAAGACCTTGGCCACTAATGGACCCAAGTGGGGAACCTTACATAAGGACTTTGTAAGGTTCTTCGCTTGAGGTGATTGCTAGAGAGGTTGATCAGCAACCTGGGTCGGAGCAGTGTTGCGGAACGAACGTGTTATTTACTAAAATAGCATGAGAATTCTGGATCAATCTGAAAAATATCTATCCCTTCCACACAATACTCCTGTCCCCAACCGAGTGAGTCACGACTACCCCCAAAGGGAAATGGCGTAATGGTGTAATAATAAAAAAAAAGTATCGGACACTGTAAGCTCACGTGGTCTTACCCCTCAGCCAATCGGAGTCGAATTACAGGACCGTATCAATACGATGATTTATAGGGTGCCCCTGATAGTATACTAATGTTATCCGACACATTTTTTTTTTAATTTTACAATAAATGAAAAGAGAATAGAAATACAAGTGTGTATTATTCTTTTTTATTATGTAATTATTATTTGCATACAAATAACTAACCATAATTCTGAATATCACATAGACATCTGCTTACAATTAGTCAACATTTTTTTCGCAAAATGTATTGATATCTTTTGTACGAAAATTACAATTTTTCCGGTGTTCGGTAAGATGTTTTCACGTACCTCAATAATGTTCATAACAGTGTCCGCGAAACAGCTGATGACAGTGTTCGAGGTGTGACAGTGTTCAAAGCTACAGTGACCGAGGTTTGACTGTATTGCGAAAGTAAGTTGGTCGTTGGATTCACCGATTCAGCGTTGAAATTCGAATAAAGCATGACCAGTGATAATAAGCCCACATTTAAAAATCTTCAAAGTGAAAGTTGAATGCATTTAAAAAGGTATACTTTTTTAATGCATACTGCTTAAAAGGATAACAATAAGCATTTTATAATATGTAGTGACCGAATCCATTTAAAATCAAGTATGTTCTACAGTCTGTTCAACAAAAAAGGAATCGCGATTATTCGTAAACCATAAAAGATATTTAATTTTTCTTTTTTTTAAATTAAAGGTAACTAAAAGGGCAACGGCGAGAAAATTCGTTAGTTTCAGTATCGCTCGAACTGTCGTAAAGAGCACACGTAAATCGAAATGTCTGCTGCGTTTAAATATGTGTGACTTAAAATTACTTAACAATTAGGGATTTAAATTTCGACTTTAATTCAAATATGAAATTATTATATTTTTCAAATTATTTAGACATTACAGCCCAAAATGTTTTCAAAATAGCGAAAAAGTTCTCTCGTCATATTGGAAAAATTTGGAGGTCACTTCCCATTAAATACGCCGAATCCTTTGTCGAAAGCATGCCTAGAAGGTGCCAAGCTATTTTGGAGAGCGATGGAGATTGGACGACGTATTAAGTAAATTCGCCGTAACCCTTTTAGTGACATTTAATAAAAAAAATTATCTTTTATGGTTTACGAATAATCGCGATTCCTTCTTTGTTGAACAGACTGTATACTTCAAGTTGCTGAATCTCTTAGCGAAAAAATATGTTGTCTTTTCGAGGAAATTAGGGGACACGCAGTTTTTCAATTTGAACAAAAAAGTCCACGGAGTACAAGTATTTGGATTTCGACGCCTATATTTATAAGAAAAATTAGTTTGTGAAGCAGATGGCAATAAGCGCCCTCACTTGAGCGTTTCTAAGGAAAAGGAGAATAACACTATGTCGACTCCTCAATTCCATACCGCTCCACGTCGCGTTTTGGTCTAGTCAACACTTCAGGTTCTACTTAAGCACGTAGGACTTAAATTCATATAGCTATCAAACGCGACGTAGGTCGGTATGGAATGGAGGCGTCGATATTATTATATTATTATTTGCCTAGAAAATTTTCTATTTACTTTTTATTGAATATAAATATTTATAAATATTGAATATAAATTAGCACATGTTTAATTTATTAAAGTTTAATAGAGTTCTCGCCAGATTCATTACATTTTAGTGTCTTTATGTGATTTATCAAAAGTCAATGAAAACATAAAAGATTGAGTCTTAAATTGAGTCACTTAAATTTCAAACACATATTTTCTCCTTGTATAATATTATTGGTTCTAGGCCTGCCAGCAGGGGCATTTTTAAGCAAAACACATCTTGAAGCAAAAGATGAGATCGTCAGCTTTTACTCCTTATGAGGAAGTGATCGTGTAGATTTTATTCGTTCCAAACCATTTTCGTGACCCGTAGAATTTTTTTTTATAAAATTTCATTTTCGCACGTTTCGGACACAACGAAAAATATATAAAAACTGTAAGAATTGTAGTTTGCAAATCTAAAAAAGTGCTACAAAAAGTACATTTTATTATTTTGTAAAATAACGCCGAGATTTTGAACCGGGCCGGGGGGGGGGG
>NC_046664.1:110406392-110406708 GCF_010883055.1 Belonocnema kinseyi | reverse complement strand
TGTAAATTCAATGATACAGGCCTAAAATAAACACACAAGAGGGGATGTATATATGTGTATATATATATATATATATATATATATGTGTGTATATATGTGTGGATATGTGTATGTGTGTATATGAATATGTGTGCATACTTATTCTTTCCAGTCGCGACGCCGAAAATGAAATTTCTTGTTAATGGTTCTTTTTCTGTCAAAAATTATACTAGCTGGCCAGATACTAACTTCCATATATCACAACGCTGCTGAAGGCTGGTGACATTCTCAGCATGAAAACAAAAACACAAACCCAAGACGACTCTCTCGGTTCCAG
>NC_046664.1:110404383-110406292 GCF_010883055.1 Belonocnema kinseyi | reverse complement strand
ATCTGAAAAATCTCTATCCCATCCACACACTACTCCTTTCCCCTGCCGAGTGAGTCACGCCTACCCCGAAAGGGAAATGGCTTAATGGTGTAATAATAATGCATCCTTGTATGTATCTGGAAAGAAAATTAATATATCTGAATTAGGTCATGAAATATAGAGGTTTAAAAAAATTGTGCTGTTTTGAAAAATAGACGTCAAAATTTAAATACTCATTTGAAATATACATTTTAAATATAGAACGTGTTCATTTAAAATGTATTCGATCTAGTAAATTCTAAGAAATTTTTGACTACTTTATTTCTGAGAAAAAAATTTTTATCTATGAAATGTTAAACACCTATATTAAAAATAGCTGGAACTTGACACATCGCATCTGGAAACCAGCTTTCAAACTATTCCTGGTAGAATTTCTTGTAAAGCTGTTTAGTTTGCCACTATTCCCGGTTTGCAAACCAATCAGCAATTCTTCAATATTTAAACTAATTTGAAAAAACTTTCATTTAGTACTTTTATTTAGTTTTTCTTATTCTTTCAATTTTACAAAGCAATAGAATATTTATTGAAAAGCAACTTTCTTAATTTACCCCTTGGAATGCGTCATGCATAAGTAGTAAAATTTCAAGGTCTTCCAATTTAAACTTTTCAACTTTGACTTCTGTGAAATTAAAAATATGCAATCAGAAAAAGTAAACAATTAATTCAAAAACAAGGATAAAATTACTTTAAAATTCATTCTCACTGTCTAATTTCCAGTTCATTCTTTCAATAATAGTCCAATAGTAACAAGAATTTGTAGTCTGGCCGAAAATATGCATTAGGTATAAAAACTATAAAGAAGGTCTTTTTTGCGAAAATAAAAAAGATGACCATAAAAAGGTTATTATAATTTTAAAAACCTTAAGATATAGAAAACGAAATAAAATATTACTAAAACGAAAATTGAGGTGCAAAGAGCCAAAATAGAGCACATAGATTTTCAACAAAAACGGAGTTTTATGATAAAAAAATTTTCCCAAAAATGAACCGGATTATCTTAAAAAAAGAAACCCATCTGAACTTGTGTTCAACTTGGAAAAGATTCGGATAATTTTGGAAGAATTTTATTCTATGAAATTTTTCATTTTTGTTTCAGTATATATTTTTATATACTTCAAACATATTTTTTCTGTGATATTTAAGAATATTCGAAAAAAAAGCTTACCTTTTTCACATGTTGACGAATATTATCTCCCTCATAGGAATCATCAGTAGAAAAGCTCAATTCGAAATCACGGGTGGGCTATTCGAAATTATCGACAACAGGAATCTGTTCGGTTTAAGGATTACTACCCGAATTCTCCACATAATGGACTCTACAGTTCGCAGAGTTAATTACGAGGAAGAGCGCGAAAATATAAACGAATTGACGTTTCATGTTGCGAGTACTTAGTGTTTTGCACTAATTATGCTTTAGCTCACCTTTCTGCTCCTATAAAATAAGCGGAGGAGAGTCTTTCTACTTTAACTATACGTACCTTGCAAATGCTCTTTAATCCCTTGCAAGAGGTTTGTGCAATATTTTACATTAACATAAATAAGAACTCCTAATTAATAACACAAGCTTTTTCACAAAATAACAGATGTCAATTTAAATTTCAAACCTCTTCGCTCAACTATGCATGTTTAGTATCACGTATTGAATAAGAGTTTATCTCAAGAAGTAGGTATTTTGTTAGCAGGTTAATATGATTGTATGAAACAAAATTTTTCATTACATTTGTTTCAACTTTAATGCTCCAGTTTTCAAACAGTCTACTATATTTTCAGACAATGTACAGTCTGTCAAGTTAAAGCGTGGGTGGCTTTACTCGCAGTCGGTAAGGTGTATCGACATGATTTTGGTGTCAAAATATTAAGAAGAGCTCCC
>NC_046664.1:110382690-110404283 GCF_010883055.1 Belonocnema kinseyi | reverse complement strand
GAGGGAGCTCTTCTTAATATTTTGACACCAAAATCATGTCGATACACCTTACCGACTGCGAGTAAAGCCACCCACGCTTTAACTTGACAGACTGTACCTTAATTTGAAAGACAAAATTTTAAAAACCATAAACTTTGCAACAAAATCAATTATGAATCATAAATTTTTTTAAAATTGTATTCTGATCTATCGCTGGTAATAGTTGTTTTTTCAACGTTAACCTGTGCCCCGGCCTTTTCAAATCAATATGAGATTCTAAATAGGAAAATCTTGATTTTCGAAAAAACGGAAAAAGAGTACTTATTATCAAATTTTTGTAAATTAGAGTATAGTCACATCTTGAAGAATTTGAAAGAATAACTTTCACCCAATAACTTTTTATTTTAACCGCTCGATAACCTTTTATTGTAACAGGAAAATACCGTCAAAAAATGAAAAATAGCAGTATTCTATCAAATGCATGCCGAAGACGATATTTTTTGGTATTTTTTTATATGAATTGTTTTTAATCGATAAGTGACGAGTTTCCAAATATTTTTTCAATGAATTTTCATTGTTTAAACAGTTATTATTTGTTAACAGAATTTTTTCTCCTGTAACTCGTTTAAAGTGATTATCTTTTAGGATGAATTATATAAAGTTGATGAATGTGTACAGTACTTCTTGTTCACCATATTTTGTAATTATTTTAAATGTTTCCATTTAGTTAAAAAAATTTCTCTCTGTAAAATCATAAAACGTTATTATTTTCTTGAATTTATACAGAAATTAGAGAATGTTAAGAGAAATAAATTTTTTTAAATATTAATTAATTATTTAATGAATTTTCATTTCACAAGTGTGAAGTCACATAGTGCCCAACCTTGGCCCATAGTCGGCAAATATATTGCCGAAGCTCGGCTGCGATTATCGCGCCAATGACGAAATGATAACTATGGCCTGCACTTGGCAGCCAAGGTTTGGCTGCTATTTCGGCCCAACACTGGGTACCAATATTAGACCAAACCTAGCTGCCATCGTCGCGCCATTGCCGGATTGATAACTATAGCCTTGACTTGGCAGCCAAGGCTTGGCTGTTATTGTCGGCCCAACATTGGGTATCAATACTGCTATAATCTAAGATCTAAGGATGCGACAAAGAAGGTATTTAAAAAATAAATATTAATTTATTGCGAGTACTTTGAATATAAATATTTATGGTCCTGTTTAGATTTAATACATGTCACATTTTGAATGTTATATTACAAATAAAATTTCTAACGCTACAGGCTATCAAACCTACATCTATATACCTAAATCTATCGCCTAACAGTCGGAAATGCTAACCACTGCGCTAAACCGACAAGTTGAAACTCGATGAAAAAACCATCTTCATAATTTGCAGTTCAGAAAAGTTAAAGAATCAAATTTTAAGCTCTCTTTTTCTAATTATTTATTATTATGCGACGTAGTGTAAATGTAAAAAACACGAACACGAATATATCACCTCCCTAACTGAAATTTGAGAATATAAATATCAGGTTATCTAACAGAACGCGATATGAAAAAATTGGAGTATGTCAGACTCTCTTTTTTTCGAGAAAACGGAAAAAGTCAAACGACGCAATATAATAGTCAGCATCTGTGTATGATAAACCATTTTAGTATTTTGCAATACGTTGTTGGTTTTAATTTCTAAATTGAAGTTGCTTTTCATTTCTATAAACCGTGAGATAGGTGGTTATAGTCTGTAAAGGAATCAATACGACGATCCAGCAAAAGCCTCGTGCACCCTAAGAACACGGAGTGACCCAAGGACAACCGCCTTCTGCATTTTTCCCGCAAGTGTTCTAGCATATTGTTGACACGCAGGGATACTTTTTAGGCCATTAGCAAGTAAAAGCTTGGCACTTCCAAGAGCACCGATGATAAGGACGATTAGTTTAACAGAATATTCTGAGTACTATCGTTGCAACTCCCTTATAAGGTCTCGATACCTCTCTTTCTTTTCATTCTCCTTGGTTATGATGTTTTTGTCAGCTGGTGCCGAAAATTCGATAACGAACATGGTTCGATTCTCGAAGTCAAGAAGAACCATGTCAGGCCTCGAGTGAGCATCAGAAACAATTTTCGAGAATATAAAGTTCCAGTATATGTGGCACTTCCCATTCTCGACAATTGACTCCTTTTCCCTGGAACCATTTAAAGAATCGATATTAAGGTTAGTGCCGTAAGAGTGACAGAGATGGTAATAAAGCACTCTTAGTGCCGCATTGTGTCTTTGAATGTAGGTCGTTCCCGCGTGAGTTGGACAACTAGATAGTATGTGAGCTAAATGCTCGGGGTGTGCATGGCACGCCCTGCAGCTATCATCGGGAATGCCTTGGCTCAAAATGTGGCGACGGTATGTTAAGGTGGAAATGACACCGTCTTGGCATGCAAAAATGAAAAGAAATGAAGTCAAGTCCGAGTGTTTCAGCAACCTCCTCCGCTGCTTTGTACAGAAACGCTCCTTTGCCCACTTCTTTGTGATTCCAGACGATTTTAAGAAGAGGGTCTCTTCCATTTGCAACTCTATGTGCTGTACCCACAATAATCCTGTTGTGAAGACATTCAAGACTCAATATTCCGCGACCACCTTGGCGGTGTGAGATGTACAGTCGCGGAACGGAAGACTTAAGATGCATGCTTTTGTTCATATGCATAACCTTTCTTGTCCCGATATCAAGGGATCTGAGCTCGTTCTTCGTCCATGAAACTACTCCAAATAAATAGAGTAGTACCGGGACGGCAAGCATGTTCGTTGCAGATACTTTGTTCCTCGACGACAGTTCGGAACACCAAATCTGCCGGATGAGATGTTTGTATCTGCTTCGGAGAGTATCCTTTATAGATGTCACATCCTGAATGCGGCTCTGTGGCACGGTCAGGTATGTATAAGTCTCTCCAGCGCAAAGGTGTCGTATAGCGCTTCTATCAACGAGCTCAGGATCTTCAGGGATGCCATTTAGTTTTCCTTGCTTCAAATAAACATTAGGGCATTTGTCTAACCCAAATTCCATTCCAATTTCCTTAGTATAACGTTCGACAATCCTTAGAGCTAGATGTAGTTGCTCTTTGTTTTCAGCATAGATCTTAAGATCGTCCATGTAAAATACATGAGTGATCTTTTACTTTCGACCTGCAGGTTTGCCGCACAAGTACCCATCGGAAAGGCGAAGTGCTAGAGATAGTGGCAATAATGTAAGGCAAAAGAAGAGTGGGATCATGGTGTCGCCCTGAAAGACACCTCTCAGAAAGGTGACCTTGTTAGTTGTCACACGATTTTTTCCAGATCAGATAGTAAATCTGGTTTTCCAAAGCGACATCAATTTCTCTATGTACATAACTATTTGCGGATAAACCTTGAAGATTTCCAAAATACAGATGATAAGTCTATGGGAGGTTGAATCGAAAGCTTTCCGATTATCAATCCAGTCCATCGATAGGTCACGCTGGTAGAATGCTGCATCTTTGCAGACACATCTATCGATGAGCAGGTTCTTCCGACATCCGGCTACACCTTTCTTTGAGCCTCGTTGTTCATACATTTCTTGCCACACAGGTTCAATTGCCCGAACAATCCTATCATTTAGGATAGCTGTGAATATATTATAAAGTGTGTTCAAACAAGTTATTGGCCTGTAATTCTTCGGGTCATCTAAGTTGCCTATTTTCGGCAGGAGTATTGTGCGCCCTTCCACCAACCACTCCGGAATCGGCTCTTCCGACTTCAAATATGAGGTGAAAATACGGGCCAAATGCTGATGCGTTGAAGAGAACTTCTTCCACCAGAAGGTTTTGATACAATCTGGTGCCGGTGTGGAATAGTTCTTCATCATCCTTAATACTTTTTTCACCTCCTCGGTAGTGATGGGTGGGCATTCTTTATCAGGTGTTATGAGGGCAACACATAACTCCTTGAAGCTATTAATATTTTCTGAGTCTTCGTCCAGTCTATGCTGCACTTCGTAGACTTCTCTCCAAAATATTTCGACTTCCTCTGGTTTGGGTGGGTGTTCGACAGTAACTGGAGGGTCTTGGAAGAGTCGAGATGGGTCAGAGAGAAACTGTTGATTTTCTCTGACCCATCTTTCCCTCCGCTCTAGACTTCTCTTAGCGTCAGATAGTATCCGTATTCTCTCAACAATATGCTGCCTGATGGTCAGCAGCTTTGACTTGTTAAGTGTGTGATAACGGGTCCGAAGTTCGCGCGCGAACTTTTGAACCTTGGCGGTAAAATTCCTGCCAGATATGATATAGTCAATCACACACTGAATGCGGGATGCGTACTGTCTTGCCCAACCTATCTTTATGGCAAGTTTATGCATTGATCTTTTGGTCTTATGATCAACCGTTGGTTTTGTTTTACGGTTCGCATCGGCCAAAGCTCTCGCTGCATTATACACACAATAATTGATAGACCAGAGGTCGGATTCTCCGGAAAAATGTCAACGAAGCTCGTCATCCATTTCAGCCAGATCTTTAGGCTTGAGAGAAACCTTGGTGTTAATGTTTCTCCGGGTCTTAAAGCATCGCTCCTCCTCCATTGGATGCCTGCCCGCGGTTGGTTTTAGTGTCGCCTCTCTTTCTCTGTTGCCGGCTTGTTCTAGCTGTGGTAGAGTAGGCGTTCCGCTTACATAGCCCCTTTTTCGGAGTAGTTCAGCATGGTTTCGCAGACGTTGCTGCGAAAAGTGCTATAGCTCCGGGTGTTTCTCGCACCACAGAGCATGCAGCCGTGCCATGTAACCTCGTTCAGGGGCCACACTCGCATCGTAGCACTCTAGCAAGTCGTGATTCAGTCGCTCCGTCCATCCAAAAGTCGCGAGATCCTGCCGATGCAACGCATTGAATCCATTTTCATTGGCTCCCCCAGCTCTAGATTGGTCGGCATTATTGGCCGACCCATTGTCGGGAGCCCTGCGCGTTCTGTTGTTTTAAACCGCATTTACTGCAACTATGTTTGGTGTTGTCATTGTTTGTTGTTGTCAGGTGCCATTCAGCTTTCGGCACGGTTTTCATACCTTCGCTTGGGGGTTAATTCCTTCGGGACCACCCCTGGACAATTGTCCGCGACTGCCTATTTATTTCTGTAAACATATTCAGCAGAAACCCTTGGTACAGGAACCCTCTATCCGCTGCCAATTGCTGTAACGTATTTCTTTCAAGGGGGAACTGGAAAAGGGGTTCGAGATTGGACCAATCACTCTTCTGTGACCAGTCGCTAAAAGGTATTTTTTTAAAGGGTGAACTAAAAAAGGGGTTTGAGATGTGACAAATCACTCTTCTGTAACCAATCGCTAAAACTAATTTTTGTAAAGGGGGAGCTGGAAAAGCAGTTCGAGATGCGACCAATCACTCTTCTGTGACCAGTTGCTAAAACTTACTTTTTATAGGGGGAGATGGAAAAGGGGTTCAAGATGTGATTAATCACTCTTCCGTGACCAATATCTATAACGTTTTTTTTTAAAAAGGAAGCTGGAGAAGGGGTTCGATATGTGACCAATCACTCGTCTGTGACTATTCACTAAAACCTATGTTTTAAAAGAGGAAACTGGAAAAGGAGTTCGAGGTGTGACCAATACCTCTTTTGTGACCAGTCGATAAAACGTATTTTTTTCAAGGTTGAGCTAGAAGAGGGGTTTGTGATTGGACAAATCACTCTTCTGTGAACAGTTGCAAAAACGTAATTTTCTAAGAGGGGAACTTGAAAAGGGGTTCGTGATTGGATCCATCACTATTCTGTGATTAGCCGCTAAAAAAAATTTATTAAAGAGGCCCCTGGAAAAGGGGTTCGATATGTGACCAATGAATATTTTGTGACTATTCACTAAAACCTATGTTTTAAAAGAAGAAACTGAAAAAGGAGTTGGAGATGTGACCAATATCTCTTCTGTAACCATTCACTATAAATAATTTTTTTTTAAGGGGAGCTGGAAAAGGGGTTCAAGATGTTATCAATCATAACGTATTTTTTTAATGGGAAGCTGGAAAAAGGGTCCGAAATGTGACCAATCACTCTTCTGTAACCAATCGCTGAAACGTAATTTTGTAAAGGGGGAGCTGGGAAAAGGGTTCCAAATGTGACCAATGCCGCTTCAGTGGCCAGTCTCTAGAACGTATTATTTTAAAAGGGAAGCTGGAAAAGAGGTATCAGATTAAACCAACCACGCTTTTGTGACTATTCGATAAAACCTATTTTTAAGAGGAAGAACTGGAAAAGGCGTTCGAGATGTGACCAATATCTCTTCTGTGATCAAGTCACTATAACTAATTTTTTTGAAGGGGTGCTGGAAAAGGGGTTCGAGATGCGACCGATCATTCTTCTGTGACTAGTTGCTAAAACCTATTTTTGATAGGGGGAGCTGGAAAAGGAGTTCAATATGTGATCAATCACTCTTTCGCAAACAATTGCTATAACGTATTTTTTAAATAGGAAGCTGGAAAAGGGGTTCAAGATGTCACCAATAATTTTTCTGTGACCAGTAGGGTGGTCCAAAAATGCATGGTAAAATTTTTTGCATGCTGGAGGGCAACGATCCCCTCCCATTTTACTCCAAATCCGAAAAAAGAAATTCCGTAATTTTTTATTTTTATATTTTAACAGGTGCCGGGTTTGACATGAAGTTTCCCATGTAAAATACATGGGGAATAATCACTTTTTTGAGTTTTTAGAATAATTTTTCAGGGTTAATAATTTTAAGTAAAAAAAGACCAGAATTCAGTACTCAAAATGTCGATTTCATGAAGAATTCACATCTTTTGTTTTAAGGGTAGTTTTCAGGTACTCATGTGTGTGTATTAGGGATGTCATACCCGTGTATATGATACATGAAATTCTTCGTTGGATAATTCTGTCCAGGTCCCCATACTTTTCCGTCACATTTTTTCAAACCCTAAAAAATTATTCCAAAAACTTAAAAAGTGATTTTTCCCCATGAATTTTACATGGTAAACTTCAAGTCAAAACCGGCACCTGTTAAAATAGATAAATAACAAAATAAAAAATTAGGGAATTTCTTTTTTCGGATTCGGAATGAAATTGGGGGGATCGTTGCCCTATAAAAAATAAAAGCCTTTTTGAGCCAGCCTAGTGACCAGTCGCTAAAGCGTAATTTTGTGAAGGGGGAGCTGGAACAGGGGTTCGAAATCTGACCAATGACTCTTCTGTGACTAGTCGCTAAAACGTATTTTTAACGGGTTTTAACGTTTTTAAACACTGCTTCCTGAGCTATCGGACAATTAAAAATATTTTTCACCAAGCTCTGTATGGCCTATAACAAATATTTCAAACTTGAGTTTTTTTTTAAACGGCGAAAGAAATTTTGTTCGCCCCTTTTTAATGTGTTTGTTGCTCTTGGTTGTATGCCAATTTGTGTGTACATTTACAAATTAATATTCCTAATTTTTTGATGAAATAGTAAAATTTAGTTAAATTAGAACAAGGTTTTTCTAGAAAAGAAGGTTCCTTAATGTCGAAATTTGCCGGATTAAAATATTTAAGTCCAGCCAAAAATATCGGATATGTATACACAACGATCATTTAATCAAAGTAAATAGTCTATTCTTGCAAAAATTCCGGACGAATAGCCGTTTCGTGACAGGTGGGCTATTCGTCCAGAATTCTGGTCGAATAGACACTTCGAAACAATTAATAATATTTTATTGGTGCCTTTTCACAGGAATGCTGAAAAAAAATCTAGTTTTTTTCGGATCTCTTGCAGTATGTCGCTTATAATTCAGTATTTCCCTATCTTAAAACGTATATCATATATGGGCGTCCGCATGAAAACGGAAATTATGGCCAGTATGGAGTTACGTACATACAGGGACATGGAGCCGGATAAATTATCGGCATTTCAGATCCAAAATTAACCCTTTAAGTTGAATAATGAGTCACTGGGGCATTTTTGAAGTTCTAACTTTGAAAAGCCGTTATTCGAGAAAAACGCATCTAAACTTTTCAAATGCCATAAACATACATGTTATATTTATTCTTTCGACATGAAACATACATGTATGTGAGTTAAGTCTTACTTAATTCATTGTAGGTCCCAGTATCATCCCCCAGTCAAACCCAAAAATATTCATTTGGTTCTGACCCGTGTAGAAATTGCCTTAAGAGTCCCTAATAATATTGAGGTTTTGTTAGGGGCCCCAACAGCTTACCTTTATTACGGTTGCCCCCATCAGGACCTATTATGGTCCGAATATGGCAACCCTTTTAATTAAGACGACTTCCATAATAAGCCCTCTATTGTGGCCCTGGACAGGATCGCTTTAGACCCTAAATAATTTGCATGATCAAAAAAAAGTTTTTCTAATACGAAAAAAAAATTGAATAATCTGACATGCTAACTCATTCGTTCTAACTGTGCACCACGCAATACAAACTTTTGGACCATTTTTTGAAAATTTCAGAGTGTTTTTGGAAATCGATGGAAATTTTAGTGAATTATTGTTCTCGTGTTAAATTGATACCGATAAGTGCTCAGATTAAAATAAACCTTTTAGCAGATTAGCAAAAAAAGAAAGTTGTGAATGACGTTTATAGGTTAGGGCATTTTGTCACACGCGTGCTACATGTGAAAAAGTGATGATGTTTATATTTATTTAACATTAATCATATGAATTCTATATTATTTGTGCGAATTATCTAAAAGGATTTTATTCAATTATTTTCATAAAGAGAAAAAAGAAACATTTTTTAAAGTATGTGAAGACTCTTGAAAATTTGTTAACAAAAATCCTTTTTTTATAAATTTCATCATATTAAAACAGTATTCGTAATTTCTTTTGATAAATAAATTGTATTTTTTTATAACTATCAACTTTGCAGATACCTCGAACTATCAATTTCATGGAATAGTGCATATAAATTTAAAAATCTTGACCTAACCTATA
Source organism: Belonocnema kinseyi (assembly GCF_010883055.1). Classification (NCBI taxonomy): domain Eukaryota; kingdom Metazoa; phylum Arthropoda; class Insecta; order Hymenoptera; family Cynipidae; genus Belonocnema; species Belonocnema kinseyi. The sequence goes on along the minus strand of NC_046664.1, from coordinate 110,395,361 downwards.
AATAAATACGTCACTTTACACGCAGGAAAAAGAAATGTAACATTTACTCATCAAGAATTTTAAAGGGTTTCTTGTAACCGTAACAGTATAAACTACTCTCAATAAGAGGGTCAAAATGTCAAAATCACTTAGCATTTCGTAAATGTCACAATGAAACTAAGGTTAATTCAACGGTTATCCTTCAGTAAAATAAACCTCTATTCCCTCGTATTACATACTATACGACATTTAAAATTCACTGAACCGAGATTAACGTAGTAACGTATTAGTATTAGTCTACTTAGTTCGCCCCTAAAATCGCAACGCAACCTATCCGCGCGGAGCACCGGGTGAATTCACGACGCAATCAGCATTGAATGGCTTGCATCACCTAAAATACGTACCTTTTTTACATTTCTGTGACATTCGTTACATATTACTCCATATTCCCACTTTGCAAGGAAGGGGTTTTATAAAAATAATACAATTTTGGATGGCACAGCTTATTCACAAATCGCGTACACTTGAGACTTTATTGGAGCAAGACGTGTTTTTATTCCGTGATTATTTCAGCTGACATGTAGATATGAGGTAAACGCTAGAACTTTTGTTGTGTTCCGCGATGGCACGGTCGCGTATTCAGAAGTCGTTTCTGAGGTCGCCACTCTCAGTTACAAATGCATTTCAAAATTATTTTACAGATTGCAACTCGTGTAATAGCGTAGTAGTTAAGACTATTGACTTGCGTGCTTAGGTTTATGCGTTCGAATCTCACCCACTGCGTGCGAAATTTTAATTGTATTATAAGCAATAAGCATTATAACTTACAAATACCGGTTAATTATAGGTATATTCGAAAATATTTCTAAGAAATAACCGTGCGCTTAATTATTAATTATTTTTTAACAATACTTTTTCACAATTTATAGTGCTGTCTTAACTGTAGTCTACACCGATAAAATAATTTAGATCTCTTTATAGTATTCGTTAAAGTGACATGATAATTCGTAATTGCAGTATCCAGGAACTGTACAGAATAGCGACTTTTCTTGAAAGATCGGTAGATTTAACTTGGTTTTCAGTAAAATATTTTTGCGCAAATATTTATTTCACAAAAGGCCATATTGGGGCCCTAACGAGGGCCCCTAATATTAATTGGGAAATAATAAGGATTCTTGATAAGGGCCTGAACAAATTTCCTTTGTCGGCCCCCAATAATTTTGGGTAACCAAACTAGTACGTACCCTAACGCGAATATCTCATAAACTAGAACCGACCATAAGGACCCTACTCATGCGGACCCCGCACATATATTGTTTTAACAATTATAACTTGTCTAAACCATTAAATTCAATGGCTCTGAGTCAATTCAATTATAGTCCTATTTTAATCACTTCTGCAGATTAATGGAATCTGCACGGAAAGACTTTGGATATTAATATTTCTTTTATCGCAGATCCATAATTTTAATGATGTGTACGAATTTAGGGATAATCGAGGTTCGGTTCGAAAAAGTCGAATAGTGACTAAGAAAATGCAGACTAATATCTTTGATTAGAATGAATCGTTACGAACGCCTTGCAATCTTTCTAAACCACTATACGAAAAATGGGGGTCACGTGATGTTTTGTTTAACGCTGGCGCATGGCAAAAAGCAAGACAAAGAGAAGTGTGCGAACGCACACTATTACATGAACTTCATATCTTATGTCTATAAATCGCACGCATTTCGCTTAGACTCTTGATTCTTTCGGTCCTTATATACTAAACGAGAGAAACGTATCACTACTTGTGAGAAACTTATAGTGCTAGGTCAAAAATTTCAGGTGCTCTAGACTTAATTAACTATTTATCACACCCCCCGCCCCACACACATGTATATTACAAATAAATTTGAAGATTTCGGAATCTTTCAAATGCTGTGAAATTGTTGAATGAAAATGCACAATTTCTGATTTCCCATTTTTTTAGGCATCAAAAAATTAAGTTTTTTGAAAACCCATACACGAGAGAAAAAAGAAATTAAAAGACGGAAGTTGTGATGAGAATTTTCTCACGCAGCAGGCGGATTTTATTTTATTTTTTTACTAATAATTATTATTTTTGTCACGATTAAAATAAAAAAATACGCACCCTATTCAAAAGCATTATTAGGATAAATTGCTCGTCTTTTTGAATACTGTATATATCCGTACAGAGAATGTTTAAATCTTGAAAAAAATTTGCCTCAAAAATGTTCAAAATGTGCCCGCTTTTTTAATTTTTATCCAAAATGGCTGGCTAAAGAACTTGACCTTTAGTTTAAGACACTCGAAAATATACCAAAGGCCAAACCGAGCTGTAAACTCTTTCAAAAGTAATCGTGATACCAGAATACAAATCTGCAGACTAACAGACAGAAAAAAAGATATGTTGAAAGATATCAATACAAATATTAAAAAATATTATGCTTAGAATTATCTCAGGGCGTCTACTCAAATTCTGTAAAAAAATTCCCTGGCAATTCAGGGATATTGCCAGGTATCTATAGATTTTCCCAAGGTATAATTTTTCTGAATAATGAGCCACTCAAGTATTAAATATCACATTCTTTGAAGCAATTATGACCCTACATCCCTTGAAAAGTATTACATTATACTTAAAAAGACTTCCGTTATCCATTTGTGAATGGTTAAATCGCAGTTAACTAAGCTTATTAAAAGTGGAAAAAAATAGGAATGAATGAAGCGTGGTCCCGAAAAAGCTTTTTTCTAAAATGTCTGCCCTACAATTTTTTCCTTTTGGTGTCAAAATGTCTCCTGAATATTGTCATTATTTATAAAAAAAATATTTAGGGATCTCTCAAGTCAATTTTTGCACAAAATTGCTTTTTTAATTTCAACTATTAATTTATAATTTTACTTCAGTACATATGCATTTTATCCTTTTTCTATTCTAATTTAAAAAAAAAACATTAAGAGCGGAAACTAAAATAACAAAAGCGATTTTTTTGTAAATTATGGGCCTAAGAGATACCTAAAAATTTTTTTAATTCTGCCAATATACAGTGGACATTTTACACGAAAAGGAACAATTTTTAGGCATCGAGCCACTTTAGAAGAAAAAATAAGGATATTTTCTAGACCACTACAATATATATTTATGGAACAATTACGCGAGTTAATTATGAATAATCTTTTTCTTAGTCCTTATAAATATATATTCGTGTAGGAACAATAAAATTTTTATATATAAAATCAAATAATATTACTTAATTTATGAAAGTTACTTTATAGAAGGATAACAAATTCCCTAATAATACAAGCTTTTAGGAAAGTTATAATTACCACTAAAAAAATCCAACCCTTAACAAAAAAAGGCCTTTAATATATTGAACTCTAGCCTACTTAAGTCTACGAGAAAAATGAGCTTCCTTATTTTTTGTAATAAATTTCTTTTTACTTATTTAATAGTTGCTTAAAATTCGGAGCATATTTAACGTATTCACATTTTCAGTCAAATATATTCAGGAAGAAATTTTCTTCGAACCTCCTGAAAAATATGCAATTATATCAGACGATAATTTTGAACATTTCCCTTCAAAATTAAGATGAAAAAATAATTATTTAGTATTTAAAGTAATTAAAATAAAATAATAAATATGGCAACGTGAACCTCCAGATTCTGAATTTTCAACGCAATTTTAAGTTTTCAATATTTTGCTTGCTCTTAGAGCAAATGTAGAACTATCATTTACTGAATTTTATCTTCCTAATAACCTATATCTGAAGCTTTGTTAACTTATCATTTGTGGGGTAGCCGCTAGACGGAAAACCGGAAAATGACCGGGAATTTTTTTAAACCGAAAAAAGCCGAGAAATGAGTATGATAGTGAATTTATTTACAAGGAACTTCACACATTTTTAGAAGAATCATCTATCAAATCACTTGGAATATCACAAATATCATATCACATAATATATTTCAATTAAAAATAAATTCGATTTCAGCTTCTTTTCATAAATGTTAAGTTTAGTTGTTAACTGTTTTCACTCCTACATTGTTTACTTCACAACGCGAGTTGGCACAAAAATCATTTTACAATATGATTCAAAATCGGTTTTAAATTACACAATTTACAGATTTTGACTTTAAAAATTCAACTTCTCCAATACGAAAGCCCCAATAATTAAGCAAATTGAAATGTGCTGATTCAAACTTTATAAAATAATTTTAATATAAAATAACTTAAAATTAATACATTCATTAATTAAACGATTTTATTTTATTTTAAATTCTTTTTCAATATTGTTTGAGTCGATAATATTAAAATTTTAAGGCATTCAGTTCGAAAAATTTTAAATAAAAAAATATCTGAATGAACAATTATACATCAAATATTCAAAAGTAAACAATTTGAAACTGAATCGTTTGAAATAGAAAGCCTTAAATGGTCAAAATTTCAGAGTAAGACATTTAAACTTTCAAATTCACAATTGTTATTGCAACGTTAAGTAACAATTGAAAATTATCAATTTGAAAGGACCAAAATTAAGAAAAGTCAAATTAATTTTGGTATTTAATTTCTTTGCAATTGCGAAAGTAACTTTTTTAGGTTCACACTTTTATTGTGTGGAAAAATGTGAAGTGTTGTATTTTTAACATTTTTATCAACCTTGAAATGATAAACTTCTAATTTTTGTTAAGTTGGCAGTACATTTTATATCTGTAAAGTTTTTATTGAGTTGAAAGTGATACAGTTTTTTCTTTAATTGGAAGAGGTCATTTTTTTATTTTAAAGACTTTTATTGTGTTTGAAGAAAGAATTTTTTATTTTCGTTTTTTTTGTCTGAATTAAAAGAGGATAATTAAAAAATATAGAAAATTTTAATTTTCGTTAAATTGGTAGTACATTTGATCTTTGTAAAGTTTTTATTGAGTTGAAAGTGATACAGTTTTTTGCTTTAATTGTAAGAGGCCATTTTTTTTATTTTTAAGATTTCTATTGTGTTTGACAAAAGAATTTTTCATTTTCGTTTTTTTTTAATTAGAAGAAGATAATTAAAATATATATATTGTTATTGAGTCGGAGGAGAGGAATTGTTGATTTTCGATTTTTTCTTAATTTAAAAGAGGGATATTTTATTGTTATGGTTTTTATAGAACTGAAAGGAAGGAAATTCGTTTTCTAAAGTTTTTTAACATAGGAAGATGCACTCATTTTTGGACATAGCTAAATAGTATCTTTACTGTTTTTAGGAAAATATAGTTTTTTAATTGACTCAAATATCGTAACAGTGAAGACGATTTTTTGATTGACATCAGGGTCGATCGTATTTTTTTTGTGTTCTGCAATTAATTTAAAAGATATTAATTTATTTTTCATTAAAAATACAAATTAGATGTTTTATTCTTTATAACCAACTGAGTAAATGGATTTATCAATAAGACTATGTGAATCAGTCTTAACTTATATATTTTAATTGATCTAAATTCATTGCAATCTATATTTTCCAAGGAAACTTTTTTTGATAATGTTTTTATTGAGTTAAGAGATGAACATGTTTCATTTCTTCACATTTGTATTAATGCGAGTTAAAGTTGAGGATAAGTGTTAATTTAGAGAATTTGAAACGATAGCGCGGATTCATATTTTTTAACCAGAGATCTTTGTACAATTCAATTTATCAAAGTGTGAAGGTTTAGGTTTTGCAGTTTAATTGCACTCAATTGAAAAGTGTTAAAAGCTTCTATTTTATATTTGTCAATTTTTGAGAGTTTAAATAACAAATTTCCAAATTTAAATTAGTTTAAACTCTAATTTAAATTTCACTAGTTACGAACATTTTTGTACTACAAAAGCAGGCATGATTCAAGAAATTTGGCGGAAAATCCCAAGTCATGAGCCCAGTACAGTCGGTCAGATGGTGTGATCGTCGCAAGTTCGACTATAGACGGAATAGCTCGGAAACCTTCGGGCGTTTTAAGTATAGTATTTTAGAATTCTCGCAAATCCCTGTTGCAGATATCACTAGTGGTACTCATTTCAATACACATTCTTATTTAAGAATACTAAAATTTCTTACATTTCTTACAACTTATGTTACTTAAAATTCTGACTTTTGACTAAAAGTTTTACCAAACTTGTTTGGTAGCAGTCCAGTTTCCTCCTTGGATTCTAGTATTATGAACAAATTTTAGACCATACTCAATTTTGTTGTACCTTTCCAGTAAAGGCGTATAAATCCAGGTATAAATAGTGTATTTAGTGTCTGTAAGTGGACAGACCTTTTTTGGCCGAAAGTACATTTAGTAACAAAATTTTACATCTAACAATAAAGTTTGAAAATTAATAAATAAATGTAACCCTGGTTCAATGAATGAAAGAATCGGGTATACAAATAAATTTTGTCCGTTCTGAGCAACTTGTTGGATGACTTTATAGCGTCAAAAGATCAAACCTTTTTTCACCGTTAAATTCATCAATTGTCTGAACGTTTGCGAAAAGTAGCTGAAGCCAATGGCCACTGCATTAATTATTACTTGCATATTATTAGATTTTTATATATGAAAAAAGTTTCTCAAAACAGGTAGAACTTATTTGTACACCTAATAATTATCGATTTGAATTACGATTGAAACTTTGTTACTATATATCTGGATCGTCGATTCTCGCACCTTAAGAATGAATGGGGGCGTGTATAGCGCTCGAATAGGTGAACGTTTAGGATTCTAGCTTTTTCGTGTTTTCAGTGCATTTAACTATTGTCCAGTGGAAGATTCAAGGCCAAGAATAGCTGCGCACACTTGATAATATCGGATATCTATATCCAAACTCAACTTTCGGCAACTGACCACGCTCGTGAAAGGTTTTCTGCTGCTTTCCACTCACTTGTAGTTGCCAAAAGTTCAAGAACAGCGAGCACATCAAATTATAATCCGACTGTAGACGTTAAATAATACACAAATCTCTCGTTTTAAGTCACCCCGTTCTCAGCATTCCTATAACTGCTGGCTCACGGAAACGAGTCAGGCGGCCCTCACTGTTTGAGTTTCTGTCCCCCCAAAATCAGTCCAAGGCCATTTGAAGGCAACCCCGACACTTGACTGAAAGCGAGAGTTTGGTGTAGTAAGAATGGGTTTTCTATGTGTAAATGTCCAAAAATGATGTACAATATTGTACATGCGAGTGATAAAATAATAATAATATAACCAATACTAAGTAAAACTTTCAAATGAGACAGTTTTCTCAAGTGTACTGGAATAGTAATATGAATGTATTTAATTTTAAGAAACCATTATTTTTTGTGACGTATGCACGGAATATTCACTTTTCGAGGCATTAATAGCGTTCGGGAAGTGACCAATTTCGAGACCGTGGTCTCAGATCACATGTTTTTTTCACCAGCCAATGTGTGTATACTATTTTTTTGATCGACGAAAATTTTCGGTTATTTATAAATTAACCAAAAATTTCTCATAATTTTTATATTCAAAAGTTTCAGAAAATTTGTGGTACTTTTTGGTAATTTTACCATAACTTTCCTGAATTTCCGGTATTTCTTTTTTATTGCTTCTAAGAAAAAAATTCCCTGCATTTGTTTAAAAAAATATTGTGGGCAATGTGTGATGAAAGTAGTCAGTTATGACTTTCGTGAAGTTTACAGTAATTGTCATCGACACATTTTCGTGTCGTTATGGCTCGCTTCCAACTGCCTCCGAATCGCACACAACTCCCGTTCGATTCGCCTCTGGCTCGTATAGCAAACTTCACACACCTTTGGAATTGCCTACTTTCCTCACTTGTAGCACAATACAATATTACTGAATAGGTACTCGAGAAAGGTAATATTTCATTAAATATAATAGTACATAGAATTTGATTAACTACTCACTAATTAATATTTGCAACCAACTTGAAGGTCGGGAACATGTTTATTCAAAGATAAATGAAAATTTTGGTAATTTTTAAAAACTGGATTAAAGTTGCAAATTTGCGTAATGATTTAAATTATGTATTAGAACTAAATTTCAATACACAACAATATTGTTTATACAATAAGTTCCTTATGTTTGATGCTTCTCAATTTTTCTGTTAACTGTGGCACAGTGCAAAAGAAAATATATTTTTTCGAAGTGGTTGCAATTGTTTTCAATAATAATAATACCTTCTTAGCATTAAGTTCATAGCCCAATAAGAAGTCAGAATCCTGTTTTTCAAAATTTTATTTCAGTTGCTTAATTATGTTTTCATTTGTTTAAAAAAATCCTAAAAAGTTTCTTTAAGTCAGGATAAGAAATGCAGTTGTACAAAATTGCCACCCATTTCAGTGTTGAAATTAAGAGAAAAAAGTGGTCTGTATTTTTAGCCATTCTATTATTTATCCATTAAGGAAGGTAAAATATTTGAAGGGTGGTAAGGCAAAAGGAGGTAACTGATAAAATAGAAATTGTGCAGGAGAGCGAAAAAGCATTATGTAAAATCAAAATAGTTTGAAAATAATCTTCCAGTTTTGAGAAATTATTGTTCGAAGATGATCATGCCAGTTGAGACACTTTTTTAAACTGTCCGAGTAGAACTATGACAGTGATAAAAATGAAGTATTCAATTAACAAAAAGAAATTGATAATCTGTCCTTCAAATGTTGAGTTACTAAATACAGGGGAAAAACTTTGATAAAAAAGTAATTCAGTTCGGAGAAAATCAGAAGACCATAAACTACGTTTGTGTACTTCATTTGTGTAAAAATTTCGCTAAAAATGATTTTCAAATAAATAAAAACAAGGGCCATTTTTGACATATTTTCTTTGTACCTTGACATTTTTTGAACCTGAGAACTTTTTTTATATGTAAACCTTCGGCCCCAAACTTCTAGAAATGAAAAAGACGACAGTAAGTTGCGTTTATTTGCATTTTTCACATCTCCCAGATATTTTAAATATAAAAAAAGTTCTTAGGTTTAAAACATGTCAAGGTTATGTCAAAAAATGGTTCCAGTTAATTTCTTTGAAAATAATTTTCATCGAAATTCCTACTTATATTAAGTACATAAACGTACTTTATGGTCTTCCGATACATTTTCCAAAGTTTCTATCAAATATTTTATTTACAGAAAAAGTTCCTAAGTTTAAAAAAAATATTCAGTGAACTGAAAAGCGAGGTACTATTTATTTACGGACAAATGAAAATCTTGTTGATAACTTTCTGAATAAATTTAATAAAGTTGCAGACGTGCATAACGATTGAAATTATGATTTAGAACTGAAATCTTGATTTGAAACCCCATTATTTGTAACGGAACTCACATTTCTTTAAGTTTTTGCTCTCAATTTTTCATGAACGGGGACTTACATCTTTTAGGCCATTTTTCAGGAATTTATTGTGGACAAACTAAAGAAGATTTCAGTACGGGACTTTTTCTATTCTATTGTAGCCTTATTGAATTGCACACATGATTTTTTTCACATGTCAATGTTTACTTCCAAGACCTGGAGATGGCATTGACAGCGTCCCTGTCAAAAGTGCAGAGTCAAGCGGTTTGCAAAATTGGGTGCACCCTAGTTATCCGAAATTAAAAATTCAACACTTTTAATTGTTGTCATGTTAGCTAATTTTTTATCGTTCACTTTTTAGAAACTTTGATTGTTTGCAAAATGTCGAATATTTTTTTACAATTTTTTTTGTCCTATGTTAAGCTGTCAAAAATCATCAAAACGAAATTTGACCAAAATGAACGATCGGAACCTGGGCAAGCGTTTTCTGTGAATCTTGCCTATCAGTTTGAAAAATGCAACTATGGAGAAAACGCGTTTAAAGTATAGAACATTATCATGCGAATCAGGGGAAAAACGGTTAATTTGCAATGTCTAGTCCGTAGAGATCGTCTTCCTGTTAAGTAAAAATTCACGATGAGATTCACGAGAAATTTGCGAAAAAATATCAGTCGAGCTAGAAAACCATTCATATTTCAGTAGCGCTGGAGTGACGCAGGGGCACGCGGACCAGCAGTACGCCGTCAAATTATCATGTTTGACGAGTTATAACTCTCTAACTAGATAGAATTCTACAGAAACCTTTAAGACTCTCATTTTGAAGACCCCTTAGATTAGAAAAATGCAAAAACGAAAAAATCGGGTTTTTGAAATGGACAAGGTTTAAGTCCACCTGAACCGTTGCTCTGTAAAAAATATAATATTTTTGCAAACTCCCTTTGAATCCAGTTTTCACCTAAATAATAATAATAAAACATGTTCTACTGAAACTTGGCACAAGCATACCTTACGTCTTGAGGAACATTTAGGGTAATATACCCAATTGTTGGTAGGTGAAGGCGAACTTCAGGCTTTGAGAAAGAAGTTGATGTTAAAAGTTGTATTTTTAATCAATGTACTAATATTATATAAAGTGCTAATTTAATAGAGTATCACATTCTGAGCTTTATTTACCTCAATATATATTATAAACTGATAAAACGATTAAAATAAGCGCGCTGGCTTAAAAATGCGATTATTGGCAAGGGTTGACGCAATTCTTGGCAGGGTTTAACACAATTTTTCGCACCCTAGTTATATGAAGAGGAAATGGTGAAGGAATCAGACTAAATTGACCTTCAATTGTACCGATAAGAAGTGAATAGTGAAGAGAAACCATTTTTGTCAGTTATTTTATATAAAATGTAGAGAAGGGTGCCAAAAATTGGGGGAGGGGGTTTGTCAAGAATTTGTGCTCTTACTCTAGTTGTAAAAAGTTTCATACTTCCTCTTTAGCTTTTCGATATTTATTCAAAATAAAAATTCTAAAATAGGAAGTGAATAGGAAGCCTTGTTCATCGACCATATTTCCGTCTCCATTTTTGAAAATCTGCTTACATCTGTACTCTGTACAGCTAAGTCAAATTAGCTTGAAAACAGGTAATTTCGAGACAAAAATTATAAACTTTTGATATCTATTGTACGTTGAGTACGGGGTAGGTTTGAGCTCGAAGCCCGCACACTCCTTCTTTTACACATATCTTGAAATGGGGTGAACAAAGACCAAATTCATTATGTAAGATGTAGCTGGTATCTCAGTAGTATACACTGGTAATAAACTATTTTTGCCTCTTTTCCAACCCCACAGGTCTGGTTCTAAAAAAATTTCTCGCAATGTTTGAATTTGATGATAGATTCGACAAAAGTGTTGTCGAGCAGCTGCGAAAGTTGGTGGAACCCCAGATACAGATACAACCTGACTGCAATTTCTTCAAGAAAGTTGCGACAGTGCTGAGCCTCAAAATCGTCTAGATTAATTTAAGAAAAAATTAATGTTGATAAGGTACAGTATGCGCCGATGTGCTAATTAGCTGATGTGCTAATCGTGTAGACTGCCATCAATGAATTCCATTGGAATAAAACATTTGTAGTTGGTGAGGATGCAGATCTCCTTGCATTGATTCTTGCTTTTTTCCCTGTGGAAAACGATATTTTTGTTCCTAAAAGAAGGAAAAGGAAATCTAAAATCCCGGGTTTATAGTTCGAAACTTTTACAAGAGTCTGAGTCTTTAAAGAACAGAAACGAATCCATTTTATCTCTCACTCGTTAAGTGTGTGCAATACAACCTATCCCAGTGGGCACACAAGTCCTAAATTATCCTATATACGTCTTTCGGCGGACGTCTTCAGGACGTGCTGAGGACCTTTCAAAGACATGAAAAGATCCAAAGAATGCCTTAAGGACGTCAAATCATATGACGTAGAGCTACATTCTAAGGACGTCTTTAGGACGTCCCGGTGCCAACTGGGATGGTTCCTTCGGGTAGAGAAAAATTAAAACAGTCACTTTGCGCTATAAAAATTATCCTTGCAGGATATTGTAAGAACTTTTTACAACCCTAGTTATACTCACTGTGAAGTAGCAGCTGCTGGAGAGCAATTTATTCTTGTATTAGACCAGGTTAAATCTTTTGAAACAAAAGTTTAAACAAATGCAGATACGTATGTTTCAACAAATCTGTGACTACTTTCATTCAGGCTGTATCCTTATCTGGGCTTCCTCCAGCTTTCGAAGCTGCTCGACAACACCAGAATTGTGGGATTAGAAAAGAGGCGAAAATAGTTTATTACCCGTGTATACTGCTAAGGCACAAACTCTATCTCACATAATGAATTTTATCGTTTCTTCCTGTAAAATGGCATGCGGTAAACGTTGTGGATGCGTAAAAGCTGGATCAAAATGTTCCATGATGTACCTAAATTTTCGAAGTACAGGTTGCCTTAATAAAGAAATCATAGATAAACTACCAGAAACAGTTGATGATTAAGACAAATAATAACAGTTTCTCAAATACATTTTCTCATTTCTTTGCAAGTTTACAGCTTATTAGGCCTCCTGGGGAAACAACATAAAAGAACGCACCACAAATTCTACCTCATCGGTGGTGTGGAAAGGAGTCACTTGTACATCTTCTGAAAAATGTTGAAATTATCTTTAATTGTTTAAATAGCGACAAATTAATTAACAATATTTATAGGCAATTGTCTGTTCTACAATTTAACTTCTACATATTTTCACCGAAAAACCATCCCTTTTCTAGGTATATGCAAGAGAATACTACTGCTATTATTACAATTACTACTGGAAGCTTATATATCATTGAATAATTAAGTACAAATGAATTTCATTGTTAAAAAAATGTTTAAAGTCGTATTTTTCAGTTACTTAATTAATTATACAT
>NC_046664.1:110381201-110382590 GCF_010883055.1 Belonocnema kinseyi | reverse complement strand
TTAATCAATTTTTCATCAAGTGAGTCACTGATATATTTTCGAAATAATCTATACATAATGTTAAGTTGTTTAAATAACAACAAATGAATAAGCAGTATTTATAGAAAATTGTCTGCTCTACAATTTTATTTTTATACATTACAACCAAAAAACAACTCCATTTTGAGATATGTGCAAGTGAAGGAGCGTGCGGGCTTCGAGATCAAACCTACGTCGTACTCAAAGGGTAGATTACTCGGGAACTGTGACCCGCAAAACAAAAATACATATAACCGTTCTTATTCAGAATTTTATGCACTATTTTTTTTAACTTAACTATTTTTGTCGTTAAAAGCACCCTTTTCGAAATAATCACCAAGACCAATTTGTGAGTGTTGTTCGTTAGATTTAATGGCGATTCCACGTTATCGTAGAGTGTAGACAATTTTATCTTTCTTTTCGTAGAGCATGGCAATGATGAAGATGCGTTTGAGGGTCTCACGTCTGATAGTACTTTTATCGAAAAACTCTTGGCAAACGAAGTGATTAGAATAAAAATAAAATTTAAACGAAAACTACGAGATTACATCGTGTTAAGGGAAAAAGGTATCTTCAATTCAACATCTAATCAGGATAATACTTCTTTTCAGAAAGTATCAAATAAATCACCAACGGAATTTTTTGAAGGGTGCGATGATAACAATTCCGTGTCGGAGTTACTTTTTTCATTCTTTATCATTTTTGGTTGTATTTATCTACAATTTACATTATTAAGATGACAAGCTGAAGAAAAACTACATTTTTTAACAAAATATGTTTTTGATCTAAAAAATAATTAGCAAGGCCGACAAAACTATTTTGTGTATACAGCAAAACAATTTATTTGAGACAAAAAAATAATTTGATTGGCCATAAACAAGTATTTTGTTAGGTTAACAAGCAAATTTTGTTAAACCAAGAAAATATTGTATTGAGGTGACAACAGAATTTTGTTGTCTCAACAAAAAAATTTGGTTTTTTTGGACAAAAAAAGGTCTCAACAAAAAAATTTTGTTGGCTCAACAAAATAGCAGGGATGCAACTGGTTCAGCCGTTCAAATTTAGAGAAAAAAGGGGATTTTTTTTTAAAAAAAGGGGATTTTTTTGGAAAAAAGGGGATTTTTTAAAAGTGTAAGGGGAGTGAAAATACATTAATAAATATTATATTTTTTGTCAATTGTTATTTTATTATTAAACATGGAAACGACCTCTTCTAATTAACACACAGTTTCTTTTTTTTTCTTGACACAGCAGACTTAATTAATTCAAACTTCTTTTTCTCGATTTTTTTTCGCAATTGATCTACTTTATTTCGCTTTTCTTTTTCCTTAGTACGCAACTTTTCTAAACTATTCATAAGTTCCTGAACCG
>NC_046664.1:110375802-110381101 GCF_010883055.1 Belonocnema kinseyi | reverse complement strand
CTTTTAAATACAGAAATCATGAAAAAAAAAACAATAAAATCAATCTTGGAAATACGACAAATACAAGTGAAGATTCTGAAAATGTATTGACATAACCTCAATCTTTCTTCCAGTTCAAGAATCTACTTTACATGGAAAATACAAATGTTTAAGTCTTGTAAGTCTTCTTCTTTGTTCTTATATAGACATATTTTCCGCAATATTTCCAGACACACGTTGTCAACCAAACATAATTACTCCTTACTAAAATAACCAATCACAGTTCTAAAACGTTCACGCATTCAATAAGAGGCATGAGAATTGAATGCGCCCGCGCATACTAATTGTGGCGCGTGTTTTTGAATGTGAACTATGTGATAATTCTTAAAAAAAATAAATCTATACTTTGTAAAAAAGGGAAAAAAGGGGAAAATTGGGTCAAAATTCTCGATTTTAGGGATTTAAGGGGATTTTTCAAATTTAAGGCTTCGTCGTATAAAAATTCGATAGTAATTTTATAATTAAAGCCTAAAAGTTTACTCCGTGTACGTTGAAATGTCTTGAAGCTTTCGAATCAAAAAAATAAGAAGCTTTTATAAAAACCTACTTATTTTGAAGAATTTCATTTTTCGAAATGTTTGAATAGAATTTTTTTGTTTAAAAGCTTAAGAATTCAAAAATAAAACGCGAAAACACGAGATGACGTATTTTGAAGAAAATTACTTAATTCCTCCATTGATGTTTGTTTATATGTAATAAAAGAACATTGGTCGAAAATCTGAGCTGAAAGGGTAATAAAGTTTCGTTATAAAAATTTTACAACGAAAATTTAAAAATGAAAAACGTAGAATTTAAATAAGAAAAAAAATTAAAACACTATATACAAATTATAAAAAAAATTTTAAAACAATGAATAAATTTAAAATTTGAAGAAAAAAACTCTCGGTTGTACGTGATTTTTAAAAATATTTAGCAAAACAATTTCTGCAACAAAATTGAAAAAAAATGTAAAAACTTGAACTTAGTATTATTTACAGTCATATATATAAAAACATTTTGAAAAATACTCCTAGTTGAAAAAGTTATAATAATAATAATAGCAAGAAGAATAAAACTGCGGAAAACATTTTAAATAATAAATCTGAAAACTCCAAAATCTTGACGATACCATTACAGAAGCGATTTAATTCGAAAGAAACATTTAAAATAATTACCCAGGTGCGAATTCAGGTCGGCACCCAGAGCAGTTACGCTGGCCCAAAGTCGGACCGACTTTGGTCCGCCGTAGATCGGCAGCCACAGTTGGGCCACCTTTCATATTTATAAGATACTTTTTTCAGCCCAACCTAAACAGCCAACTTCGGCAGACAACGTGGGACCGATTGTTGGCCCAACTTTGGCCCGAACATGGACCAAACATTAGGGCAACTATGGGAAATCTTTCGTCAACGAGTAAATCCGACTACTGGTACAACTCTGAGCCAAAGTCGACCCAAATATCGGCATGAAGAGATTGAGAAAGTTCTGAAGAAGTTAGGCCGACTATTGGCCCAACAATGGCCCAAACATGGACCAACCATCGGGGCAACTATGGGACATCTTTCGTTAAGGAGTAACGCCGACTACCGGCCCAACTCTGGGCAAAAGTAGGCCCACAGATCGGCATGAAGGGATTTAGAACGTTCTGAAGAAGTTAGGCCGACTATTGGTCCAACAATGGCCCAAACATGGACTAACCATCGGGGCACCTATGGGACATCTTTTGTTAAGGTATAACACCGACTACCGGCCCAACTCTGGGACAAAGTCGGCCCAGAGTTCGGCATGGAGGGATTTAGAAGGTTCTGAAGAAGTGAGGCCGACTATTGGCCCAACAATGACCCAAACATGGACCAACCATCGGGGCAACTCTGAGACAACTTTTGTTAACGAGTAACGCCGACTACGGGCCCAACTCAGGACCAAAGTCGGCCCAGAGATCGGCATAAAGGGATTTAAACATTCTTTTTAATGAAAAGAGAAAAAAAATTATAAGTGAATTTGGAAATATTTCAAGTAATTTTAAAGACGTTTAAAATATTTAAGGAGAATTAAAAAAAGCAGAACAATTTTCAAGTGATTTTAGAGGCTTTAAAATACTTTTTATGAGTCCGAAAGATTTTTAGTGATTTTAAGGGATTTTGTGCCATTTCAATGGATTTGATATGATTTAAAAAGTAAAGGAATTTAAAATCTTATAAAGCATTTTAAATGATTTAAAAAAGATCAAAGGAGTAAAGGATTTTCATGTAACTTAAAAATATTTTAATGTATTTAAACAGACTTTCAGGCAGTTATTTGATTTAAAAATTTTTTTTAATTTATAAAAGAATTTTAAAAGATTTCAAAATATTTAAAAAAGTTCAAGAAATTTTTTATGAATTTAAGAGATTTTAAGTAATTTCGAAGAATTTTTGATAAATTTTGGTAGAATATAAATGACTTTTAAGATTTTAACGTAATATTATGCGCGTAGCAATATTTTTTATAAAATGGTTCACAGAAATTTGCAGAGGGCCATGCACAGCTGTCGGTTATATTTCAGATTTTTTTTGTAATATTTCCAGCTAGGTTCGCCGATAGGCTTTAGGCGTTAGGAATGGGAAATGCGAAACTTATAAGGTTCGAAACCCAAGGCGAATACAAATTTTCATAGCGTGCGATTATAGACAGTGTAGTGATTGTATTATATTTATTAAACTACCCATCGTATTCTCTACTATAAAATTAGTTCTATAAAATTTAATGGATATTTTTTTTCCGTGTAATTGCCATAGTTGGCCCGATTTTGGTAATGGATATTGTACCAATGGTCGGGCCAAAGTTATAATTTTGCCGTTGGGCCGACTTCTAGTAGTCATGGTTGGGTCACCCATGGTAGCCAATAGTCGGCAAACAGAGTTAGGCCATAGTTATCATTTCGGTATGTTGGCCAATACCTGGTCGGCAAAGTTAGCCCAACTCCGAGAAAGTTGACTTGACAATGGCCCAATGGAAAATTCGCACCTGGGTAGCTATACAGAAATAAATAAATCACCAAGCAAACACTTTCCAAATTGAAATAATGTAACCAAACCCGGAACCTTTTCTCGTTTCCCTTTTGTAACTTCTTCATGAACGTCCCCGGTTTGGTTACATTTTTTAATTTCGGAATATGTTTGCTTGGTAATTTATTTATTTATTTTTGCATTGTTAATTATCTTCAATATTTTTTTTGCATTTAATTTTCTTCTTAATGATATCGTCAAGATTTGAGATTCTGAAGCTTTATTATTTGCAATTTTTCCCAATACTTTGATTATTATAACTTTTTTAATCCCTCGAGTCGCGGTACTGCGAAATTGAGTATTGCGAACTCCCGCTATTGAGTACTTTTTTCCAAAAGCGTCTACGTCGACCAGTTCTGCGAAGCTTTCTCCGACCGCGCGTGCGCAATGAATTCGTTCACTTGCTTCTTCCAGCATGGCCGGGTATACAAAGCTGTTATAAAGCAGGTATAGCGCCAACGAAGAACACGAAGAAGCTTCTTCCAGCCTTTCAGGCAACAGTGAGGTGAAATAAAAAAGGAGCTTCAAAATAACTTGAAAAAGACAATTCTTAACCGATTTTGGATTTTTTTTAGATTAATTGAGCAATACGTTTTGAATATTACATTATGGATTTTTCGTTTTAAAACCAAATTTTTCCTATAATGTTTAAAGGTAGGAAGAAATCGTATTTTTCTTAATTTCCCTTAAATCCTGTCAACCGTGATGTTTAATGATGGAATTTTATAAACAAATTATATAAATAAATGCTCAGTGTGGACATCTAAAGGCAGAAAGAAATCGTTTTTCTCTTAATTTCCCTCAAATCATGTTGTCCGTGATTCATAATAATAGAAAATTCGAATGCTTTATTTTTTGTTAATTTTATAAACAAATTATATGAACAAGTGCCCATTGTGGACATTTAAAGGCAGGAAGAAATCGTATTTCTATGAATTCTCGTTACATAATTTCGCCAATGATTATTTGTATAATGTATACTTGCATGTATGTATATATGTATATTTGTATAATATATTAATTATATTGGCAGGTAAAACTGAATAAAATTTAAATTGTTTCAAAGGTAGCAATTTTTAGTGCAATTTATTAAAGTGTAAAACATCACATAATTTCCTGTAAGAATGCAAATTTGCAATGAATTTCGTTAATATCGCAGTCAAAATATGAAATATAAACAATTTTTTATATTTATTTGTAATTAAAATGTAATGAAATCTGTTCGTAATATCTAGAATACTATCTACTATATATTTTTTATAAAATTAACTCAAGATAAGAGCTGTTGTGCAACCGTATGTGACTCTTATCGAATTTAATTAGGAACTTCATCAAAATTTACAAAATTTCTTAAGAATTACATTTACACATTGTGCAAAAGACTCAAGGCAATGTCAAAAACGATTTCTTTTTGCCTTTAAATGTCCACACTGGGAATTAATTTATATAATTTGTTAAAAAAATTAATCAAATATATCGCAGGATAATTTTCCATTATTAAACATCACTAGCGATATGATTTGAGTGAAATTGAGTGAAAAAACGATTTCTTTCTGCCTTTAAATGTCCACACTGGGCATTTATTGATATATTTTGTCTATAAAATTAATAAAATATATCGCAGGATAATTTTCCATCATTGAACATCACGGACGACAAAATTTAAGGGAAAATAACAGAAATACGATTTCTTCCTGCCTTTAAATGTCCACACTGAGCATTTATTTATATAATTTGTTTATAAAATTCCATCATTAAACATCACGGTTGACAGAATTTAAGGGAAATTAAGAAAAATACGATTTCTTCCTACCTTTAAATATTCACACTGGGCATTTATTTACATAATTTGTTTATAAAATTAACAAACAATATTGAATTCTAATTTTCTATCATTATACATCACGGACAACATGATTCGAGGTAAATTAAGAGAAAAAACGATTTCTTTCTGCGTTCAAATGTCCACACTGGATATTTGTTTATAAAAATATTACAAAACATCGGATGATAAATTTTCATAATAAAGTATTATTTTTTCGATTAAAGCAAGTAACATTATCGGAAACTGTTACGGCGTAAAAGTTCATATGAATATTTCCATTATTTTATATTTTTATTTATTTTTTTTTTGTGTAGATTATAAGGATTTTCATACTCTTTTACAGCTGCCAATATCATAATTTCACTTTCTCTCATTTTGTATTGCGATAACCTTCAAGCTCTTTCTTCGA
>NC_046664.1:110364328-110375702 GCF_010883055.1 Belonocnema kinseyi | reverse complement strand
ATGTACCTCGAAGTCCAATTTTCCCTTAGATTAAAACCAACACTCGGTAGAGCAACAAGTTCCGTATTTTTCGACTCGTTACTCGGACTTGTACCTTTTTTCATTTTTCGTCAGTTCTACCATATTGTTATCACTTCGATATTTTACAGACCCTTTGTTTTCGCTTATTACATACACAATTGTAAATAATTATTTCATTCATTTTAAATATATACCATGTTTAATTTACAATTTGTGTTTTCAGAAACATTTAGTTTTTAAAAGAAAAATCCATAATGTCGGCTATTTATTTAGTTAATTTGCTAATAACAATTAACTTAAAAATGTAATATTTTCTTTTGCTTTTCTTATACTTTCCCCGTGCATAAAGTCTAGCGATGCTGATCACAGAAAAAAAAATGTTCACGAAGATATAAGCAACCAAAACGAAAAAATCGACTTTTTTTACTCTTTGCATTAACAGAAAAGTTCAAACGAAACAAAAATTAAAAAATTAGCCTAAAAAAACCTCTTCAAAATGCATTGCTTAATTAACCTAAAAAAAATATCCAGAATGGGTTAAGAATGACCTTTTACAAGTTATTTTGAACCTCCTTTTTTTGTTTCATCTCACTGTTGCCTGGAAGGCTGGAAGAAGAAAGTGAACGAATTTATTGCGCACCCGCGGTCGGAAAAAGCTTTGCAGAACTCCCCGATAATTAGAACGACGCTATAACCCCTTACCCCGAACTACTTATTTCAAAATTTGATGATATCTCAAATGTACAATTCACTGTACAATTCACTACAAACTTTCAGAAGGTAAACAGTTGACATATGGGAACACAAACACACACGTATCATCTACACAGAATTGAACATAGTAAATAGTCGCAAGAGTCGGGTCTCCTCATGTGTGCTCACTATTGGGGGCGGACCTGCGCTAAATGTTCGCAGTACCGCGACTCGAGTGTATTTACATGATTATAAAGAACACTAAGGCCGGAAGTTTTTTTACATTTTTACATTCTCACCAAGAGAAGGTATTACATTTGTGTAAAAATTGACCCCCCCTTTTTTTTGTCAAATGTCCACGTTTTGAGACCCCTTGAATCCGAAAAACAGGTTTTTACGAAGGTGTCTGCTTGTGTGTGTGTCTATCTGTGCGTCTGTAGATTTTTAGTTTGTCAGCACGATAAAATGGATAAAAATTCGAAAAGTGAGCGTATTTTGAAAATTTTCGAGACCACTTTTTTAAAAATTCAAAAATTTTCTGTTCGAATATTCATAGTATTCAAACAGACAAAGAATGTATCCTTATTCCTTTTTCAACGAAATTAAAATTACCACAGTGAAAGCATTTTAAAAATTCCAAAAAGCCAGTTAAATGACCATTTTATGCCAAATAACGCGCGATATGAAAAAAGTCAAGAGAAGAAAAATGTTGCTTTTTGAATGCCCAACGATATTATTATACTTTTTGAATTTTCATGAAAAATCAAAAATTCAAATTTTGACAGCATTCAAAATAATGAAAAATCCCAAAATTACATTTTTCGGCCAAACTGTGCAAAATACGGTAGAAGATAAATACACTAAACTTGTGCATTTGAAAAAGTCTACAAATTTGTTATTAACCACTTTTTAATAGGATTCGTAGTTTTAGCTTTAATTATGAAAAACGTCAATAACAGTAAAAAAATGTGGCTGCTGCGTGAGCACTTTCTTACCACTACTTTTGTCAACTTCGTGACAAATAAATCATTCTTACATTCTCATCAGAGAAGGTATTAGATCCCAGTGGGCAAAAAAATTAAGGCCGTCCTAGAGACGTCTTTGGGACATCCCTAAGACTTCTTTTATAACATGTCTTTTGGACGACCTAGGGATGCTCTTAAAACGTCTAATGTCAGTACGTAAGACGTCCCGAGAATGTCCATGTCTTTAAGACGACTTTAGGTCATCTTGAGGACGTTGGACGTCTTAGAGACGTTAATTGGACTGACCTAAGACGTACTAGGAACGTCCCAAATACGTTCTTGGGACTTTCATAGTTATGTGCCCACTGGGATTCATATAAAATTTGACCTTCCTAGTTTTTGTCAGAAGGTCCACGTTTTGAGACCCCCTGAATCCGAAAATCAGGTTTTTACGAATGTGTGTATCTGTATGTCTATCTGTCTGTCGTTATATCTGTCTTTATGTCTCTCTGTCTGTTTGTGAGCACGATAAAAATACTAAAAGTAAGCCAATTTTTTAAATTTTAGAGTACACATTTTTTCTAGATTCAAAAATTCTGTGTACAGTTGTTCATAGTACTTGGAAAGAAAAATTTTACTTTACGATAGCCTTTTGTTTCTTATAAAGCCTGATTTCTGTAAACAATGTATATAACTAAATTAGATCAGATTTTTACTCTAAGTACCCCCTTTCCAATTTTTTAAATATATAAAATCCCCGTTGCGCAAAAGATCGTCCCGCTCTAATCTCCTTAGTTCATACACCTTAAAAGAACCCAGAATTATCCCAAACTGTCATAATAAGACTGACGCACTACATGAGTATGAGTGAATTCGAGTTTTAAATCGGGACACCAGATTTAAAAGAACACAGAAAAAACTGAAAGTTAAAATTGGGTGCAGGTAAAACTTGCAAGAGTTAAAAATTAAACGTATTTTGGCGAAAGATTCACCGAGGTTAGAAGAATAATTCTGATATCGTCTACTGTGTGTCGCTGAAGTGAGCAAATTTCGGTAAAACATGTAGAATCAGCAACAGAAAACACGAAAAAAATTGGCCATACTGATATATCTCCTCCGAAATAAATTAGACTATTGTATATGCATTAGAATTTATTTGACACCATTTGACAAAAAGTATAAAAAAGCAACTGACAGGTGGGAATCCCCAGTTCTCTCCAATTTAATGAAGTTAAGCGACGATAGATAGTGCTGGCGTAGTAATTCTCCCTACATCTCGAATCAAAATGGAGCGATTATAAGGCGAAAGATTATCCTGGCAAGATTAAAAATCGGAAATTATTTTCGATTAATGTAAAAGTTTATCCGGCAAGGTTAAATTTTATTGCGGTGAACCTTTCACCTGGAATCGATGTGAACTTCATCTTTCGTTTTTTCTGTAATATCTTTATTACACTTCAACTTTTCACTAAAGTTTCATGTATAAATTACTATTATACAGTAATGACGTTTACTATGTAATCATAGGGAATATAATTATATAAACTCTAGTATACAATGCAATCTGTCTTGCTTTGTGTAATGCAAAAAAGTACCATATAGGCGATTTTAATTCGGTTTCCAAATCTCCCGCGCTCGAGATCTTGCGCCGATTGGTCAAAGGCTTCGAGACTAAGAAGACGTGCGCAAAATATACGTATAACCGAATTCTGAAAAAAAGATTATGTTCCCCAGGATTCACCACGCATTTGAAATAAATAATTAGTTACGAATTAAAAAAAAATGTAACACAACATTAAAATTGTTCATAAATACATTGGGGACGTGCATTAAGTACTTTCTTAAAAATTGGAGTTGGTTTTCACTAATGTAACGGTACGTGAGTGATATTTGACGTTTGATAGTGTCAAAATCATTTTGAATTTCGATCTTAATTAATTAAATAAAGTGAATATCTGCAGGTTGTATGTAATTAATTGGTGATAAAATCTGTTGGTTTACTTATTGAATAAAATATGAGAATCAAACGCTTTGACTAATTGCAACGAAAATTGTAATCCGTATGATTATAAAAATTGCAACGATGAATCTGAGATTCAAATGATGAGAGGTAAGAAGCGGCGAATTATTCTTATAAGCTGGGTGTTCAGCGACCTTGAAAATTTCGCCTCCGCTACTATAGAATGTTAAAGTATACAGTTGTTGTGATATTTGACTTAGAAATTATAAAAATTATTAGCTGAAATCTTTAATATTAACTTAGCTTCAGAATAGACCTTTTTATTGTAGACGTAGACAGTGCGCACGTGCCAGGATTTTACGTCATTTCCATATTTTTCGAACCGTTTTGTGTCAAAATGTATGGAAAATATTGTAAAAAAAAACAAAAACGAAAAATAAATGTGTAAATAAATCAGAGTTTAAAGACAAGTTTTTAAGTATATTCAGAAAAAAAGTGCGAAAAGTGTGGCGAGCAAGCCGATTATTTACATTTTTTGAGATCTGTCGTCTTCAAAAAAATGTTTAAAAATGCGGAAAAATCACGGAAGATGATGTTCGAGGAGCAAAATTAGTTCACAAATCGGTGGAACAACACAGTGTTAAACAGCTTAAACGATGGATAATATATAGGAAAAGATCTTTAAAAGAAAAAAAAGTGATTCAGTAGAAAGGTTAGTTGAGGTTGTGTTTGGCAGGTATTAATATTTTCTTTCTTTGCTAACATTTGCTTACATATTAAATAAAGCACTGTTATCGGGGTTTCGAACCTTATACCAGGAAATAACTAACAAATGGCTTTTCATTGTCTAAACTTGAAAAAGAGAAGTAGGAAATATCATATTGTGTTATTTTATATTTGCATGAATATTAAAGATTTACTCAAACAAAGTTCTACACTGCAAATCTTGTATAAAAGAAAATATTTATACCTGCCATACAAAACCTTAACTAACCTTTCCACAGAATCACGTTTTTCCCCTTTTAATGGTAGCTTCCTACATTTACGACATCGTTACAGCTGCTCAATACTGTGCTCTTCTATTGATTCGTGCACTAATTTTGCACCTGGAACATCATCTTCCGTGAGTTTTGCCGAATTCAAGCATTTTTTAGAAGATGACAGGTGCCAACAGATGCAAATAATGGCCTTGGTCGCCGCACTCTTCGCACTTTTTTCACCGTTTTTTTAAAAATAAACTTAAAAATGTTCTACCTTAAAAATCTCTGTGATTTACAAATTAATTTTTTGTTGTTGTTTTTATTAACAATATTTTCCATACATTTCGATACAAAACTGTTCGAAAAATACGGAAATGACTTAAAATTTCGGCACGTGCTCACTGCCGACGTCTAGAATAAAAAGGTCTATTAGAATGAGCCATTTTGAACATTTTATAAAGGCGTGTTTATCAGATTTTAAATATTTCATAAAAATTTCACAAAGATTTTAAAACTTTTGAAAGGTGTAAAGGGTTTCAAAGATTTTGAAAAGGTTGCAGTTCACCAGATTTCAAAGATTTTAAAACATTTGAAAGATTTGAACAGGTTTAAAAATAGTTTAGAAGTTTTTTTTTACTAATTATAGATTTCAAATAATTCAATTATTTCAACGAATAAAAAAGATTTCGCAAACAAAGATTTAAGACAAATTTCCCAAAGAAACCACGTCCCGAGAATTTTTATGAACACATTCTAATATAGTGTTATATTGTTTTCAATTCTTAACTAATTATTTATTTGAAATGCGTTGTGAATCCTGGGGAACATAACCTTTTTCAGAATTTGGTTATACGTATATTTTGCGTACGTCTTCTGAGTCTCGAAGACTTTGACCAATCAGCGCAAGATCTCGAGCGCGGGAGATTTGGAAACCGAATTAAAATCGCCTATATAGTACTTTTTTGCATTACACAAATGCAAGACGGGTGGCTTTGTATACTAGAGTTTATATAATTATATTCCCTATAACTACATAGTAAACGTCCTTACTGTATATAACAAATCTTAACTAATGGAAAAAAGTCGTTCAACACTCTCTAAATCTGAATCAGTGAAATTTCACTCATTTAAATAGCTAGAAATGGGTCACTGACAATCAGTGAAATGTTACTTATTGATTCAGTAAAATAAACACTTTTGAGGGTTGGCAGCAGTGCACCATGTCAATCTAG
This sequence comes from Belonocnema kinseyi, assembly GCF_010883055.1. Lineage (NCBI taxonomy): Eukaryota > Metazoa > Arthropoda > Insecta > Hymenoptera > Cynipidae > Belonocnema > Belonocnema kinseyi. The sequence goes on along the minus strand of NC_046664.1, from coordinate 110,369,851 downwards.
CAATCATAATAAAATAATATTCTAGTATATTAAATCAAAGAGTCATAGTATAAACTTGAAATCGATAAATATTATCAAATATTAAAAAAGGTGAAAATTTCCAATGCTTTTGAATGGCAAAGAAACCTCACATGTTTCTTTTAATTCAAGATTGGACTATCATGTACAAACCCGTTAAGTAAGTACTTCCTATACGAGTTAGAGAAGATTTTTCCCGCGGTTATTTCGCCAGACTTACAGCCCCAAAATTAAAAAATTTATTTCATCAAGGAATTCTTCTTGCTACTGAAGTAAAAGAGTAACAACAACACTTAATTTAAAAAGGTAGAGGTTATGCTTAACATAATTTACTCTGGTCCCTGGTAGACCGATGAAACCGAAAAGCCTCTGCAAATTACTCGTAAAGACCCCATTGGCTCCCCCTTCGGTTCCTTCTTTAAAAACTCAAAAAACAGCAAGATCAGCTTTTAAACTATTGAAATTCAGATTCTACGTTAAATTTTTTATTGGAAACTCACAAAGTAATCCTACTGCTTTTTTTTTGCAGCTGTAAAAAGTTAAAAATATATATCTATAGAGACTGTTGACTGCTACTTACAGATGATGCGTTTAAAGTGTAGCAGTCAACAGACGTTATGTGTCTTATATTTGTTTTAACTTTATACCGTTGCAAAAAAAAACTATTACGATTATTCCGTGACCTTCTATAGCGAATTTTAACGTAGAATCCGAATTTCAACAATATAAAAGTTGGTTTTGCCGTTTTTTTTTAGTTTTTTAAAAAGGAACTGAATGGGGACCCACCCGATAATATGCGTTGAATAGAGAAAAATTAATATTTTCAGATTTCAGCGTGAATATAAAGATCATTCTATTCTTTCGAATGTGCGCTTTTTACATCTGTTTAAAAGGTCATTATAAGAATAGGATATCTCAAAATCTAATTCATTTCTATTTACACAGCGACCGCCGCATAGTGTCCACAAAATATGTGGAATAAATTGTTTTAATTCCTTCATGTGGAATATAAGTTTTGAAATTTTTATTTTAATCAGTTCCAATCTGCCTCTCTAGATTTAAAATTATTTTTATTCACACATTTAAATAGATTTCTGTGATGCATTTTTATGACGTGTAAATATTTTCTTAAAATTTTATTAAATATAAATTTCAATATTTTTTCGTATTTATATGATGTAAAAGATTAAATAATGAAAAACAGGTTAAATAAATGTATCCGTTAAATTTTACGAATCCGATTGAGAGAAAGAGGATTTTCACTTTTTCTGTCCTCGTTGGGGGATTTTTAGATGGAGGAAAACTCGCGTATTTATAGGAATACAAATTCTTAATTTTTCTAAAACTAACGCTTATTACCGGGCAATGGGGTCTTTACGGGTACTTTGTAGAGGCTCCATTCGGTTCCTTCGATCCGCCAGGGGTGTTACTGAACTGATTAGTGAATAAGTCCGAAATCACTGATTAATCAGTGAAATGTCTAACTACTGTTTCAATCAGTGAATTTTTCACTGATTTATATTTAGAGAGAATTCAGTCATTTATATTCAGAGAGAATATTAGAAGCTTATAAATAAATTACATGTAATTATTTTTTACAAAACGCTGTTACACGGGGAATCAGTCATACACTCATATAGCAGATACAGCAACCTAACAGTGATAATATGACATTAATATTTTCAGAACATTTTCTCAATAACAGCTGACCACAATATTATTTTTAATCTTCTGGACTTATGAGAGGTTTGCAATTTTGTAGTTAAAAGTGAAACGCGAATTTAATGTCTAACTTAAATTTGCATAAACATTGTACTTTTCTTAAATAATGAAATACATCATACCCAGGAAACAAGAAACGATTGGCCACGTTTCAATCGTATTTCAAGTCGTATGAAATGTGTATCTTTAAGAGGAAAGGCAGATTGCTGACGATAGGTCAGAGGTACCAGTGAATCGGAGAAGTGATTATTTTACGATTCACCAAGAAATATTTCGTTATCGATTAAAAAACGACGGCTAATCGTAATATTACAATTGGGATCCGCTGTGCTTCAATACGCCATCTATTTTTTCAAACACGATTGACGTTAGAACTGTTTTTTTCTTCAAAAAAAAAAAAAATTATTTTAGTATATTATATGTTTAAACAAATTATAACCTTCAATTAACTTACCTTGACATAAAAGTTAACTTAAAATAAATTTTGATTAATTTATACATAGAATATTTATTATATAAAAAATGATAACATAAAAGTTAGGTTAAAATTCATATTTTCATTTCTGATCGTCTATAATTAATATAAAATTTGTTTTAAGCCCGACTTAAAATGCAAATTAAAAATGCTACCTGGTTTCACAAGTTTGCGACAGTGGACAGTCCCTAACTTATCTGCATTTTCCTATTCAAATTTACTTGCAGCCACTTCCCAGTCACTGCATTAAATAATGAAGAGCGTAATCTGCATTATACAATTCATCGGACTTCATCAAACATCAATTGTATGATGCAGATTCGTTTCTGTAAAAGGGAAAATGCACTTCTCAATTCAGTTTGGCATTCTTCAAACTGCATTTCATTGAGAACTTGAAACGATTCATGCGTTTCTTCTGTCAATCGTAAATCACGAATTGAACTTACCCTGGTGGACCGAAGGAACCGAATGGATCCTTTACAAAATACCCGTAAAGACTCCATTAGGTCCCCATTCAGTTCCTTTTAAAAAAACTCGAAAAAACAGCAAAATCAACTTTTAAATTGTTGAAATTCGGATTCCACGTTGAAATTCCCTATAGAAGATCACGGAATAATCGCAATAGTTTTTTTTGCAAAGGTAAATAGTTTAAAAATATATAAGACGTATAACGCCTGTTGACTGCTACTTACAGGCGATGCGTTTGAAGTGTAGCAGTCAACAGGCGTTATAGGTCTTATATTTTTTAAAACTTTTTACCGTTGCAAAAAAAAATTATTGCGATTATTCCGTGACCTTCTATAGGGAATTTTAACGTAGAATCCGAATTTCAACAATTTAAAAGTTTATTTTGCTGTTTTTTTCTAGAACCATTCGGTTCCTTCGGTCCGCCAGGGTTAATTTAGTTTTTTGCAGTTATGTTCTCCTATTCAGAATGTCTTAAAACTATATAACGAATACATCTCCGAATATGGATTGGCATATTTAAGTAAGTCCAAATAGCTGACCAATTCAAAGAGTCCCAAGACAATTGAAATGCAACTTTGTCAATCTGGAATTTTAACCCATTAACGCCCAACAGACCGAAAAACTAAGCTTAACTTTGCTGATGCAGTTCTGGTAGTAAAACATGTCGCATATGTTTGAAACTCAACATACTTATATTTTCAAGGTCGCTCTACAAGATGAACTTGTAAAAATAATTGCTCGCTTACCAGGAAATTCAATATGGCGGCATTTATAACAAAAAACACGCAAAAATTTAAGACCAAAAATTTGTGCTGCTGGATTTCGTATCGAAAAATTTTTTTCATGTAACAAAATTGGGGCACAAAAGTACACAAACATATGGAACTTTCGAAAAATGGAAAGCAAAAACTTTGAAACTCAAGATGGATGTATCAAAATGGCGAATTTAAAAAAAAGAAATTGTTATTTTTACCCTCATGTGACAGCAATAAATTTGACCTTTACCCAAACAACCTATATATTTTTTTCATGGTTTTTCGGGTCACTTATTACAAATCTGGCCGCGAAATTGCAAAATTAATTTGTTTAAACTATTTGTCTAAACAAATTATTCCGAAGAATTAGATTGTTTACAAGATGCATATGCTTTTCATAGTTTTTGGGTCCGCCAAGTACGAATCTAGCGTTAAATTTACAAAATCAATATGTTTAAACAAATTTTTAAACAATTTTTCAACAAATTTTTCCAATATGAGAGTTTTTGCAAGATGCGCATGCGTTAGTTGGGTTTAGTGTCCGCTGAGTACGAATCTGGCATCAGATTTCCAAAATCAATGTGTTAAAACAACTTTTTAACAAATTGTTGCAATATTCTTTTCTGCCAGTCGCCGTATTTGACGTTTAACAACTGTGACCGCGTGGAGGTCAAATGATAGACAGTTTTTTTTTTCATTTTGATTTTTTTGTAGTCTTTTTTTATTTTGTTTTTTCGTTTTTTTTGTTTTTTATGTTAAAATTTTTTTTATTTAATCATTTTTTTATGTTTCTGTATTCTTTAGAACTGTACTGAACTGTTCAGCAATGGCGTAGGCAAAGAACAGTTGACTACTAGTGTTCACTGCGCGTACGAAGGAATAATAAGGAGACCCAACTGCCAGTGGGAAGCCATCTGAAACTGGCAATAAAAACATTACCGTATGTGATAAGCACATTAAAGGAAGATCTTAGATTTGAATGCGCACGTGCGCAGTTGTCCTCTTCCTATACATGGAAAAGTGAGCGAGTGAGAAAGTTTGTCAAATTGACGTAAGTTAAAGGTTGTGTTCTTTTGTTGATCATCATACGAAAGATACACAAAATAAATATATAAACAGTATTTTCGGTACTTGTTTGAAAAATGTGTGAACAGATTTTGAGAAGGAAACGTATAGGTAAGTACCTTTTAAATTTGTAATATGATAAATAGGCTAAAAATTCTCAAGGCTCAATAACAGTTAGGTAAAACAATGAAATATATTAGACGTTTTACTTACAGTGAAGGCTTTAAAAAAATGAAGTGTATTTGCCTTCTTCGGCGTTTAACTTCGTCCACAACCCGGAACTTGACACCTCATGGTTTAGAACACATTTCTGACACTTGCATCAAAACAAACAAACAGAACCTTTTAACTTACGTCAATTTGACAAACTTTCTCACTCGCACACTTTTCCATGTATAGGAAGAGGACAACTGCGCACTCAAATCTAAGATCTTCCTGTAATGTGCGATCACTTACGGTAATGTTTCTATTGCCAAGTGGGGGAACGGAGTTAGGTCTCCTTATTATTCCTTCGTGGCATTTTTGACAGAAAATTTTTACTATTAAATTCCGGGTTCAAAATTAATCTCTTTCGTTGAAAAATTCAACAGTTTTGTTGATCATTATTCAAATTTCGACAGAAACTTCAATCGGTTAAATTAAAATCTCGATTTTTAATTTGCAAATTTTTACTATAAAATTCCGGGTTCAAAATTAATCTCTTTCGTTTAAAAATTTAACAGTTTTGTTGATCATTATTCAAATTTCGACAGAAACTTTAATCGGTTAAATTAAAAACTCGATTTTTTATTTGAAAATTTTTACTATTAAATTCCGCGTTCAAAATTAATCTCTTTCGTTTAAAAAGTCAACAGTTTTGTTGATCGACAGAAACTTTAATCGGTTACATTAAAAACTCTATTTTTAATTTGAAGATTCTTACTATTAAATTCCGCGATCAGAATTAATCTCTTTCGTTTAAAAATTCAACAGTTTTGTTGATCATTATTCAAATTTCGACAGAAACTTCAATCGGGTAAA
>NC_046664.1:110363163-110364228 GCF_010883055.1 Belonocnema kinseyi | reverse complement strand
TTAAAACTCGATTTTTAATTTGCAAATTTTTACTATTAAATTCCGCGTTCAAAATTAATCTATTTTGTTTAAAAAGTCAACAGTTTTGTTGATCGACAAAAACTTTAATCGGTTAAATTAAAAACTCTATTTTTAATTTGAAGATTCTTACTATTAAATTCCGCGATCAGAATTAATCTCTTTCCTTTCAAAATTAATCTCTTTCGTTTAAAAAGTCAACAGTTTTGTTGATCGACAGAAACTTTAATCGGTTAAATTAAAAACTCTATTTTTAATTTGAAGATTCTTACTATTAAATTCCGCGATCAGAATTAATCTCTTTCGTTTAAAAATTCAACTGTATTGTTGAACATTATTCAAATTTCGACAGAAACTTTCATCGGTTAAATTAAAAACTCGATTTTTAATTTGCAAATTTTTACTATCAAATTCCGGGTTCAAAATTAATCTCTTTCGTTTAAAAAATTCAACAGTTTTGTTGAACATTATTCAAATTTCGACAGAAACTTTAATCGGTTAAATTAAAAACTCGATTATTTATTTGCAAATTTTTACTATTAAATTCCGCGTTCAAAATTAATCTCTTTCGTTTAAAAAGTTAACAGTTTTGTTGATCGACAGAAACTTTAATCGGTTAAATTAAAAACTCTATTTTTAATTTGAAGATTCTTACTATTAAATTCCGCGTTCAAAATTAATCTCTTTCGTTTAAAAAGTCAACAGTTTTATTGATCGACAGAAACTTTAATGGGTTAAATTAAAAACTCGATTTTTAATTTGAAAATTTTTACTATTAAATTTCGCGTTCAGAATTAATCTCTTTCGTTTAAAAATTCAACTGTCTTGTTGAACATTATTTAAATTTCGACAGAAACTTTCATCGGTTAAATTAAAAACTCGATTTTTAATTTGCAAATTTTTACTATTAAATTCCGCGTCAAAATTAATCTCTTTCGTTTAAAAATTCAACAGTTTTGTTAAACATTATTCCAATTTCGACAGAAACTTTCATCGGTTAAATTGAAAACTCGATTTTTAATTTGCAAATTTTTACTATTAAATTCC
>NC_046664.1:110360182-110363063 GCF_010883055.1 Belonocnema kinseyi | reverse complement strand
TATTGCAAATTCGGATTCAGCGTCGAAAAATACATAAGAATATATAGGTCTGGTCAATTGCACAGACACTTTTGTTTTTTTTTGTGGGCCTGTGTAATTATTACAAGTGAGTACAAAAATCCAAATAACTTTGGATTTGATGAATAGTCCAGAATGGAAAAAGGATAGCTTAAAATAAATTATGATTCTTAAGTATGAGAAAGCTTTTGATACTTTTACTTGATTAAATAGCAATAGAAAATGGAAAAAGCTAAAAAATGTAGAAACTGTGGCCAAGAGTCGAAATTTGAATGAAGGCAATTTTGTTTTTATAGGGTGTGAGACTAATCGACTTAAAATTAAACTGATGATAGTGTCTAAATGCATATAGAATTGACAGTATGATGATAAGTGGCATTGCTGTGATAGAACTGGCTCCACTTCTACAAACTAGGTTTTCGTGAGATATCTTCAATCGGATCTGATCTGGGAATCTCCACAAGTTCATGTCTGAAAATAAGAAAATTTAATGTTTTTTTGGAGGTCAATGAATCCTAATCCTGTTTAGGGGCCGTGCATACATTAAGTTAGGAAAATAATTCTGAGCTCGTCGACTGCGTCGCGCTGAAGTGAGCAAATTTCGGTAAAACCTGTAGAATCAATAACAGAAAACACACCAAAAATTTGTTGTTACTAATATATCTCCTCCGAAATAAATCACATTATTGTAGACGAATTATAACTTATTTAATACCATTTAGCAAAAGCGCAAAATGTAACTGACAAATGGGAATCCCCATTACTCTCAAATTTAATGAAGTTAAAAGGCTGGATAGCGCTGGTGTCGTAATTGTCGCTACACCTCGAATAAAAATGTAGTGATTATAAGGCGAAAGATTACGCAGGCATGGTTAAAAATCAGAAATTCTGTTCAATTCATGTAGAGTTTATATGGCAAGGTTAATTTTTTATCCGGGGAATGTTTCACCGGGAATCGATGTAAACTTTATCTTTAATTTTATTCTGTGATCGCTTGATCACTACTCGAACCCTCACGAGATTACAAAAGAAGAAATACAATGTGATTGCGTAATAAACTTAAATTCTTACGTTATAGATTGCACAATAATGCGGTATATAATATAAAAACTTGCAATGTACGGTATCACGATTTTGCGCTATTATAATTCGATAATTACGATATATAGTGCAGGAAATACGGTGTATATTGTCATTCATGCGACATAGTTTTCTCAGTGGGGTTGCAAAATGCAAGAGTTGGCTTATAAGTCTGAAACTCTTTTATAATTTTTATTCAAAAGATTATTAACAAGATTTTTCATTTATCCACAAATGAACACATTCCCGACCTTAAAGTTGGTTTTAAATGTAGATTTTGTATTAGATAATAGAATTCTAATGTCCTTTTCAATTTGCTGAAATATTACTTTTTTGAGCAGATATTCAATAAAATGTGTTTTTCTTACAATTTTAAATTATATAATTGTATTTTCTGAAAATGTTTCTGACCTCTGACAGGGTTGCCAATCGACTTTACTCATCACATAAGTATGTTTTGTGTAAATGAAAAGTTTCAAAAATATTGGATTTAATACACCTAAGACTGTGTTTTTAATTCAGTCCTGCTGAATGGCCTATTAATTTTCTCATATCCGTTATTTTGCATTTTCCTGTTCAAAGTTTTTACTCAGTTTCCTATTTAAAGAACATGGGAACAAGTGCGATTTGCGATTACTTCCCTCTTAGTGAATACGGAAAAAATATTAAAAACGGCTTTTTTCAAAGGTTCGTTTGCACTGAGTCTATAGGGGGTGTAGTGCGACGGGTTTTGAATAATGCATGAAATTTGTTCCGTGGAATAGAATCGCTCCTCGTCACCGACGGCATGAGAACAAGAGAGCGGGCATAAATCTAAATAATTTCAGCCTTCGAATTTTTATTATTCTTAAGTGCATATTCATACGTCGCTTTCCACACTCCAGGACGCTGACCTATAATACTCAAAGATGCACTCTCGGCGCTCATTAATTTAGTATGAAACAGCTGGTTTTGCCAGGCTCCTGGATAACTAACTAAAAACTTTTATTCTTTTCAAGTAAGTTATGTAGAAACTGCCAATTTTTTAATTTGTTATTTAATCTTTAATGTTTATATTTGAATAAAAAAGTTTGTATTTTATGAGTTTGCAATTTCACAGATTCTTGTTAGCGATATTTACCGACAACGGAAAGTTTCAATGGTAATTTGTATAATTGAATTATAGTGTATACTTTGCCTTACTGTGATACTAGCAATACTGCATTCGGCTCTAAAAACAATCACTAAAAAAACTTATTAGCTGTATTCATGATGCATTTAAAAATAGATTATGTTACCATGATTTAATGAGATCAGAAGTTTTAAATATTTTCGGGGTGCAGTTCCGAATAGGTGAACGTGACGATTACCTTCACACTGCGTATACTTATATATTTTGACGCGCTGATTACGAAAATGATAATGAAATTTGGCGACTCAGCGATTTTCATGGCGAAATTGCGAAAAACCATAAAAATATGTTTTTTTGCGTTTATCTCAGCCAATATGAAAAAGCTCGCAAAATGTTTCCAATAAAAGTTGTAGATCGTACAAAAATACACATTTTTGTGTAACACATTTTTTTCTACGAGTGATAGTTTCCAAGAAAATTAGTGATATTTCGATTTTTATGAAAAAAAATAATAATGTAAGGTCACACCCCTGCCCCTTTTCCCACGCGTCATGGGGGGGCGGGAAGGCACCCCTGTGACTGGTCACAGAAATAATGTAAGGTCACATCCTTGCCCCTTTTCCCACGCGTCATGGGAGGCGGGAAGGCACCCCTGTGACTGGTCACAGAAAT
>NC_046664.1:110355806-110360082 GCF_010883055.1 Belonocnema kinseyi | reverse complement strand
ACACCCCTGCCCCTTTTCCCACGCGTCGTGGGGTCGGGAAGGCTGTGACTGGTCACCGAAATAATGTAAGGTCACACCCCTGCCCCTTTTCCCACGCGTCATTGGGAGCGGGAAGGCACCCCTGTGGCTGGAACCAGAAAAAACTTAGGAAACGAGTTCACTTACGCGTATAAGACGGGTTGCTGACACTGAGGGACGGTTAACACTCAAAAACGAAAAGAGCATGATTTTTATGTTTTTTTTCAAATCGAGATGTCACTAATTTTCTCGAAAACTATCATTCGTACAAAAAAATGTATCCTACAAAAAATGTGTATTTCTGTAAGATCTGCAACTTTTATTAGAAGCATTTTGCGAGATTTTGCATATTTGCTGTGATAAACGCAACAAAAAAACACATTTTGTAATGGTTTTTCCGCGATTTCACCATGAAAATCGCCTAGTCGCCAATTTTGTTACATTCGACAAGTTTCCTGTCTTTCGTTCGCAAATCCTTCGGGAAAAAAATACATGAAATCAGTGCCGTGCCTATAAAAAAAAATCAGTCGGATTGAACAAACACCCTTAAGTCTGAATTTAAAATCGATCAGATTTTAACACTACTTTGCTCTGCATTTAACACTACTTTGCTCTGTCTCTTCTTTTTCTTTCCAATGTCTCTCTCATTGCACCTGCTACTATTTGATCCATAGTTTGCATCCCTGTATTTTTGGCGGGTGCATCCCAAACAAGGGAGAGCTACCTGGAATCCTTCCCCTTCCAGTGAGACTCTTAGGCGTCACACATTTCTAAGCCCGCTTAGCGTCGGGTCTGCCGGAGTGCAATGTCTATTGTCGCTAATGCCCCAAATCCCCTCCGATTACCGTTCAAACTTATTCAATCAAAATTTAAAAATAACTGATGCAAGCTATTTGGAAATCTATGGGCTTTCACGAGTCAGGGGTATGTCATTTCTTATTAACAGACAAAAATTAAATATCAATATTCCCTCATTCAATCGTGAAAATATGTAGATTCGGAGAATTTCTATTTTCAGTCAGAAATTTGGATTCAATATTACAAATGACGTAGTCATAAATAAATACCTTTAGATCTTAAGAAATTTTGAAAAAGATCAAGTTTTCTAGAATTCTCTATTGTTTAATACTGTCTGCATATCGGCAATAGCCTTATCCAAATTTCTGTCTGAAAATAGAAATACTCGGAATGTACAAAATTTTCACGTCAAAATTTCCTTTAACTGAGCTGATGTTTTTCTATTTTCTCATTCACTTCTGATCAGTCATTTGAGACGTTCGTGAATATTTCTAATTTTTTGGAAGATGGCTTCTGTTAAAGTTCCCAGCGTCACCGAGGCGACATCATAGCTAGGTAAGACACTTTTAATTGTGAAAAAATATAATTTTCGTTTCGATAAAACTTTGGCTTCTAGTTAAGGATATGGAGATGTTGTCGGAAGAATTAAGATGACGGATGCAACAACTCGACAAGCGCTCGAAACCACGTAAAAGCATTGTCCAGCCGGGAAAATCTATCGATAAAAAATGTGGTAGAAACGTATTCTCAATATATGAGTGATGACTATAAACAACGCACTTTGTTTAAAAAGCAAATATGTTTGTTTTTATTTAATGGCAAACTGATTTCGAACGAAACCCACGTTTTGCAAACTTCGACCATTGGGACGGTCATTGAAAAAATGTTAGTTGAAGTAACTTATTGCGAGTTGAAGTCAACACACGCTGCTGCTGCAGTGCTCCGCTTGTCGGCCTTTATTCCTAAGAAACTAGCCAGCAGCGGCAAAGAGCAACAAAATGCTCCAGCGGCAGCGTGTTTTAACTTCAACTCGCTGCTATTTCTACCATTTTTTTACCAATTCTCTTTAAATTTTCAGAAAAACTTTCACAAAATCTAGTGAACAACTTTCTCGCGGCAAGTTATTTCAACTAATATTTTTTCGATGACTATCCCACTGGTCGAAGTTGGCAAAACGTGGTTTTCGTTCGGAATCAATTTGCTATTAAATAAAAACAAACATATTCGCGTTTCAAGCAAAGTGCGTTGTTGATAGTCATCGCTTATATATTGAGAATACACTATGCATATTTTAAGCATTTTTATCAACAAACAGCCGAATAATCGCTAGTTGTGTTTTACAAAACATCGATTTTTGATGGAAACATTTTCTAAGTTTTTATTGTTTATCTTAAGTAATAATTTTCGAATAAAAAAGTTTCATAAGAAAAAGTTGTCTGCCGCTTCAAGTTGAATACGAATGTATATTTTATTTTACGTTTCGACCATTTCTTTTATCGATAGATTTTCCCGGCTAGACAATACTTTTACGCGGTTTCGAGCGCTGGTCGAGTTATTGCATCCGTCATCTCAATTGTAAAGCTCATTTGCGTGTTTCGGTTGGATTTCCGCGAACAATTAATATGGTCCAAAGCAATTTAATGCATGAAAATCACCCTCCTGAATCAGATCAAAAATTGTTATTCAGCTTTTTGTCCGCGAGCGTGAAAACTCAAAGCTGTTGAAGAACCTTGAGAAAGACCCTCTAAAGTGATAAACTGATGTATAGGAAAAGAACATTAGGGATTGAAAATTGATGATTGTCACCAGTTGAAAAAAATCTTTATTGGGCTCGTAAAAAATTATTCCCTTCATTGCCTCAGAATTTAAATTAAACTCATAAGAAAATTGGTGATTGGAACCCTAGAACCATATTTGGAGAAGAATTTATTCAGCTTAACAATACAAATTCAAATCTTATTATTTTCGCGACTGATAAAAATGTAGAGTTTTTAGCAGCATCGGAAAGTTTATATTTAGAGGGAACATTTGAATATTGTCCTCCTTTCTTCATGCAGCTTTTCACGCGACACGGCTAGTTTAGCAGTCATTACATCCCTTTAGCTTTTTGCCTACTAGAGGATAAATGTAAAGAAACGTGCAAGAAATGTTTTGCGGATCTCTCTAGACTTAGCAAGGAGAAATGTTTTAATCTAAATCAAAGCTTACATAAGTGACTTATCTTTATTTCCGCCAAGAATTTAAGCTGCGAAAAACGCAGTTTTGACAAGATTGACGAATGCGTGTGAATCGTTCCACGCTCACAACAATTCTTTTTATCACTAACATCCAAACATTTCCAAAACAGTTGAAGTTTTGTTTAGAATCTAAGTTTATACGAATTTTAAATGTAATAGTATTGATTCTCTTTATCGACATGAGAATTCACATTCGAAGAACAAACGTGCAGCAGTCGCAAGTATATTAGTAGATTCCAATGCAAACAAAATTTCTCGCCTTCAGATTGTCGAATCAGTATGTTTTTACTATCTTGCTAGAACTTAAATAACAGAGATCATGAAACGAAATTCCACAATTCCATAATTAGAGTGTTTTATTGCTCTTAAAATCTTCAAAAACATCGACTCTTTTAAGGGCCACCAAAAGTTTCATACGATGGAATATTTTCTAGTTTGTTTAAAACATACTAGTGAATAAGGAAGCAATAAAATAAAATTAATATTATTCATTCTTCCCCTTCCCATCCTAACACCATTCAAATTATCGATAAGATATCGCAATATATTTTCAACAACACAATTTTGTACAGAAATATCGTTCTTGAGATCTGAAGGTATTTATGTATAACTACGTTATTCATAATGTTGCATCTAAATTTCTGACTGAAAATAGAAATTCTCCGCATCTACATATTTTCACGATTGAATGAGGGAATGTTGATATTTATTTTTTGTCTGCCAATGAGAAATGATATACCCCTGGACTCGTGAAAGCCCATAGATTCCCAAAAAATAACTTCCAAATAGCTTGCATGTGTTATGTTTAAACTTTGAGTGAATAAGTTGGAACGGTAATCGGAGGTGATTTGGGCTAATCGGTCGGCTTTACACCGACGAGTGGAAGGTTAACTACACGCGTGTAGAATTGTTGGGCGAAGTACAACTTTCGCCCTGGAAGTTACCGTTACCGACAGTTTCGATCAGCTGACGTATTTAAATGTTATGAGTTGGCAATACTTCGTCCACGCTGTTTTCGAGGCGAAAGTTTCGCTCCCCCAGCGTCTCCAGAACGTGGGATTTTTCGGCCCCCACCACTCTCCCATCTGGGAGCGACGCATTCAAACGTAGCGTGTCGGTGACAGTGATCCCAGATCTGAAACGAGATGCGGTCCAATACTATGACAGGGCTATGTTCGTGTGAATATAGTAGGAGACGCTGTAAATGACTGAGTTGCGCGCAC
>NC_046664.1:110347173-110355706 GCF_010883055.1 Belonocnema kinseyi | reverse complement strand
TCCGACCGGCAATCGTGCATCTTCGAGTTTTCAAATTCAGAAGAGGAGAAATGGGTTGCGCGCGCAAATCAGTCATTTACAGCGTCTCCTACTATATTCACACGGACATAGGCCTGTCATAGTATTGGACCGCATCTCGTTTCAGATCTGGGATCACTGGTCGGTGAGTCGACTCTGTTAAATGCTGCGAAGCCCAGCATCGTGTAAAGCCGAAAATGCCCGAGCAGGAACCCGAGCTCTCCCGACTTCACGAATGACGATATAGCTGCTCCTCAAATCTATTCAGGTTTTGAAATCCTGAGTTACCTTAGAACCATTATGCTTATTGCGAAAAGGCAAATATAATGGACTTTATTTTCAACTAAAATTATAATGTTTCAACGAACAATTGAACAGATAAATTTTCACTTGAAAAATAATTATCAACTCCAAAAAATCAAAGTTTCCACAAAATGTTTAAATTTCCAAACAAAAAATAAAATTTGCAAACAAATAATTTAATTTTCAACTCAATAACTTTCTCCCTAAAACAGAAATTCACAATTTTCGAAATCAATTTTAAATAAACAAAAAATTTTGTTAACAAAATAGATAAATTTCCAGAAAAACATATGAAATTTTAACCATTTTATACCAAAAGAAAGGAAGTTTCACCAAAAAGTGGATTTTCATCCAAAGAAATGAATTTTTGATTAAAATAGATGAATTTTTAAACAAGGAGAATAATTTTTTACAAAAAAAAAATAATTTTTAAAAGAGAAAGGTCAATTTCCTACTAAGAAAATTTAATTAAAAATGATACAGTTACATTTTTCGTATAAGAAAATGTTTTTTCAACTAAAAAAAATCGATTTTTCAACAAAACAGTTAAATTGTCAACCAAAACAGTTATTTAAAAAAATTTTAATTTTAAAATAGTTTAACTTTCCATGGGAGAAATGAATTTTCAACTGAAAAATGTTTTAAAACACACATACACAATCGAATTTACAACATAATAGTTCAATTTTTAAACATACAATTGGATTTTCAATTAAAACATTTTTCAACTAAAAATGGAATAGAATGAATTCTGAGAGAAAATTAAAAAAAAGATCACAATTTTTTAACATTTTTTCGTAATTTTTCCAAATTATATAATTAAAAAAAAGGAATTTAATTCTTATTAAGCCTTCTTGCGTAATTTTGTTGTACCATTTTTTGTTATGTTTATGTTGGTTTGTAAAATTTGCTTTCAAATTTGAGTATGAAAATAAAATAAAGAAAAATGTATGTATTTAAATAAAAAATGTACTTAAAAAAAATTCAAAAAGATTTTGAAACACATCAAATGATTTCCTCAAATTTAAAAGAAGAGTGTAGAAGATTTTAAAGCAAAATGTTTCAATTTGCAAAGATTAAACATTTTAAAAAACGTAAGTAATCCATTAAATTCAAGGAATATTTAGAAGAATGGGGATAAAATTATTTTCCTTAATATTCTGTGAAAAATTTAGAAGATTATATAAGTCAAGTTTTTTACATCTTGAATGCTTTTTTTAAATTTTAAGAAAAATGTAGTAAGTTAAAAATATTTTTTTGGAATTTATTTTGTTTTAAACGTATTAGAAATATTAAAAAAATTTCTTAAAATGTATAAAATATTCATTGATATCTTCCAAACTTCTAAATGTCCTAAACATCTTTTAAAAAGACTCGAATTTTTCTAATATTTTTTTAAATCCAATAAAATCATTTAACGGCCTCTAGGTTCTTTTTTGATACATCTCTTTTCATGCTATTTTAGGCTATAATCACAATTTTGAGGATTTAAAGCGAAAAAAGCCAAAAAGTTATTAACTTTACCTCATTCAAAAGACTAATCATTTGACTGAATTTTTCTGAACAGAAAACTTCGTGAATTTCTTAACTTTCTTATTTTTATTTTTCAAGTGTATTTCAATCTGTTTTACGTTTAGTGAAAAATCATATGCTGAAAAACGATAAGAGAAATATCTATTTCTTCAACTTCAACTATAATTTGAAAGGCGATTCTTCATAAGTCTTTTACTAACTTATGGATATATTTATATAATTTTATTCCTGAAATATATTCCCTAAGGTCAAATATGGTACACAAATATCGTAAAATTTGTAAAACACCAGCTATTTACAGGAATTTTTTAAATAAAAATCAATGTGTATCATATTCAAATAAATGTTGGCAATATTTAAAAAAGTATTATTATTTTTAAATAAAAAAATTAATGTATGGAGAGTACAGTTTTTATTTGAAATTTCACGACCGCTTTTTGTACCACGTATGAACCTCGGCCCGAATCAAGGATAAATAATTTAAAAATATCTTAATTAGTTATTAAAATGTTACAAAGACTTACCTTTACAATTTTTTTCTCTTTTTATAATCATGAGATATTTCTTCATAAAATAAATTTTATTGGATTTATTTTACAATTATTTACAATCAATTTCAAATCACAATTATTTTACAATTAAAATAAAATTTTAAAAGCTAAATTTTATGATTCTGAGATAAGTATTTTAAGGCATTAAAGATTTTGTAAAGATTTCATATACAAGAAAATAAGTATTATCAGTTTGTTTACAAATTTATATGTAAATAAGTATTATAAGATTCTTAAGAAAATTAAAAAAAAGAGATTTTCGAATATATCAGATGTGTCAAAAAAGATGCTAGGAGATTTTAAAGACTTTTTATTTCTAATTTATAGGATTTTAAAAAATATTAGGAAAATTTATTACCTATTTAAAACGTTTTAAATTCTACAAGATATTGGTAACTCTCTTGAGTTTTTATCTTAAAAATTAAAAAAAAACATTCAAAATGTAGAACAAAATTTCCTTATAATCTTCTAAATTTTCCCAAGCATTTGAAGAAACTTTGTTTATTCTCCTGAAACCTTTCGAGATTCTTTTAAAGTTCCTGAAGTTTATCTTGCGTTTCTAAAACACCTCTTAGGTTTAAATTTTATTTGAATCTCATCCAGTACTACCAAATACTTCCTGAATTCACTTGATTATTATGTTTTTCTAATCTTGTCAGAACTTCCAATCTCTAATCTTTAAAAATTATTCTAATTTTTCCTAATTTTTTTTTAATTCCGCAAAATTAAAAAAATGCCTTTAAAGTTTTTCAGATGCTTTAAGAATATTTGAAATCTTTTGCAATGTTTTTAAATGTTTAAAAATAATATTTTTAAATTAATTGTTTGAAATAAAAAATTATGCTAATTATTCCTTTAAAAATCTTTATAAGTTTTAATTATTTTCGAATCGTTTCAAAATTTTTGAATATCTCTTAAACTTACTCAAATTTGAAAGAATTATGTTCCTTAATTTTTCTAGAGTTAAGTGATATGGAAAAATTACGACATTTTGTTTCAACATATTTTACGTACAATATGATAAACTTAAATGTTAAGTATATTTAAATACAATTTTTAATTTTTTCAAATTTTTAGAAATAATTCAACAAATTTTACGTGTAATTAAATGAAACTTTTTATAAACCTCATTCAACTTATTCCAAGTTATCTTTTTTTAATTTTCAAAATTTATGTAATTACTCAATCTGATTGAAAATAATTCAACCTCTTGCGATTAAAATCGGGGATTCTGCTTGAGAAGAAATGTGCTGAAAGTGATTTAAAAAAAAATCATTTTAATTTTAAATACTGATAAATGTACACAATTTTCAGACGCATCTTTCTTATTCTTCTACAAGAATTTTTAAGTTTTTAAGTTTTGTAAATCAGTTTATCCGACGGTTCTAAAACTCTTCTGAAGCTTAAATTCTTTTTTAATCTCATCAATTCTACTCAATATTTATTGAATTTATTCGATTATTTACATTTTTTTTAAATTTGTAATGTTATCGAATTAAAAAATGTTGATTTTAAAACTTTCTACACTCTTTTTCGAAATTTTAGGAAATTGTTTGATGTGTTTAAAAATTTTCTTTAATTTTCTTTTAAAGCACATTTTTCAAAATAAAAAATGATTCAAAATGTTCACACCATGATTAGGAAAATATCTCTTTTTTTCTAATCTTCTCAGGTTTTATAATCTTTAAAAATTATTCAAATTTTTCCTGACTTTTTTTATTTTTCAAAATTAAAAAAATGGCCTTTAAACTTTTTCAGATACTTTGACAATTTTTGATGTCTTTTTGAATGTTTTACAATGCTTTAAAATAATCTCCTATAAAATTAATTTTTCGAAATCAAAAATTATTTAAATTATTTCTAGGAACCTAAAATATTTTTTTTCATATTCATGAAAACTTACTAAATTCTTGAAAAATCTTTAAAAGTTTTTATTATTTTTGTATCCTTTCGAAATTTCTGAATATCTCTTAAACTTGCTCGAATTTGAAAGTAGATTTTTAAAGCAACATATAATTTAAAAAATTGTGTAACAACAGTTCACGCGAAGGCCTAATAAGAATTATGTTCCTTAATTCAAGATGTGAAAGAATTGACTCATAATCTTCTCAATTTTTCCCAGGAATTTTAAGAAAAACAGTTTTACCTCTTTGAAATCTTTCGGAATTCCTTGAAAGTTTCTAAAGTTTATGTTTGAATTCTTTAAAAATCTAAGTTTCTGATTTTGCTTTAAAATTTTCTACAGTCTTCTTTTTAATTTTAGGAAATCCTTTCACGTATTTAAAAACCTTTTTTAATATTCTCATTATGTACGTTTTTTAAAATAAAAAGTCATTACAAATTTTCCTACCAATTGTGAAAAAGTTCTGTTTCTAATTTTGTCGGACCTTCTAAGTCTTCTAATCATTAAAAACTATTTAAATTTGTCCTGATTTTCTTTGAAATTCGGCAAAATAAAAAAGATTGCCTTAAAATCTTTAGATTCTTTATTGACAATTTTAAACATAGTTTAAAATGCATTGGAATTTTGAAAACTTATTTTTTCAAAATAAAAAATTATAGTAATTATTCGTAGAAACCTCAAAGAATTTTCTTCATTTTCGTGAAACCTTACAAAATTCTTTAATAACATCTTTACAAATTTTAACTATTTTCTAATGGTTTCAAAATTCCTGAATATCTCCTAAACTTAGGCAAATTTGAAAGGTCATTTTTATAACCAAAATAAAGTTTTAAAAAATGTGCAACAAAATTGTGCAATAAATTGCCTGAACTTTCATTCTCTTGACACCCTGCGAAATTCAGTTTACTTAAAAGCTCCTCTAAATAGCCAGTTAGTCACCGAAAATGAATCGTGAAGTCGGAGGGACTCGGGCTCGTGCTCGTGCATTTTCGGCTCTACGGAAGGCTGGCCTACGCAATATGTAGCAGAGCCGACTCACCGACACGCTACGTTTGAATCTGTGTGAGAGGCAAGGGTCCCCCACTGGAAGGATCCCTGGTAGCTCGCGCTCGTTTGGTCATCGCCCACAACCAGGTCAAGGGGCTGGGTATGAATTATGGACTCCCTTTAAGGTTGTATGCAAAAAAATTAATCTCTGTTGGAATTTTTTGAAAAAAGAGCTATATTTAAATGAAATAATGATTTATATGCTAGATTAATTTTAAATTTTTAAACCATACCGATGCGGAGATAATTAATGTCAAAGTTGACTATTTTAACATGTAGTTCATAAACAGTGCATAGACAATCTTCACATTTTAATTTATAGTAATTAAACGCACTGGTAGAGAAATTTAAAAAATGTCGGCATTAGTGCTGCTTGAAAAAACAAATTAAAAAATATATATATCAAGTTTTTCCACCGTGTAGTTTCATAGATAATTCAATGAAAAACATTGAAATTTTAGTCACTTTGTATCTTTGTAACAGTATCTCATAGCAGCAACACTGTTCCCTCTCTCGAACTTATCTGCTGTACCAAGCTATTCAAACGCACATGACAGTTGATCAGCCATGGTTAGGTTTTAATTGCGACGTTGCACGATCTACGAATCTGCTGCTAGCATAGTGTGGTAACTATATGTTTACACACATCCTACGAATTGTATGCCAGTGGTGCACTGAAATCTTCACCATGCGGTTCCGTTATATTTTTTCAATGTATTACGGCTTGACGGCGCCCCACGGAACTCTACTATTTGTACGGGGATGAGATTTACATACAACCTTAAGCCAGATTTTCTAGGAATTATGACAATAATTTCTTATTCCTTTCAAGTCTTTCAAAATTTTTCGAAAGCTTCTAAATATTGTGTTCAAAATCGTCAAAATCTACATTAAGTTTTAAATGTTTTGAAATCTTTTATGCATTTTAATTAACTGTTATAAACAAATTGAAAAAAAACCTTAGAGAGAGGTTACTGAGGAATCTGCCTGTGTACTTGAAATTTCTTTCCGACTAATACTCTAGGACTATTGCAGTATCTTTAATTCAAGGTACAATTTTCAAAATGGCTAACTTCTGGGTCGTGTGTGTCGTTCCATGCATACTCAGTGGCGGACTGAGTACCCAGGGGCGCGGCCGGGGATCCAATATTGAGCGCTACTTCTAAAATAAAAGTCATCGGAGAAAAACTTTAATACAACATTATGTTTCGTGGTCTAACTATGCAAGTTACAGGTCACCCACAAAGGAGCTCCAAATTAGTTTTTAATCATTTTTAATGGAACGCCTTCTTTTTATTTTAAGCTTTGTTTTAATCCCTAAAATTAGCATTAAAAATAAAAGATTTCATTTTTTAAATAAAAAAATAGTTTCTTTTTAGAAGGCGAACTCTTTAAATTTTAAAAAAAAGACATTGAAAATATGTCTGTTTCGGTACCCATGCATATAATGAATTGTAATAATATAAATTGATTGAAACGATACATTTTTCAGGGTAGCTGAAAATAAAGTTTAGAGCAAAATAAGGAACAAAAATATTAAATTATTCATCATAAATTAAATTTTTATTTTATTTTGCAATAACTGTATAACCAATCCCGGGCCAAGGTACACAAATAAATGTAATACACATTTGATATAATAGTGTTGAACGTAATTTAGAAAAGTTCCCATATTGGAAAAAGTCGAGGGCGAAGCATGAGATACATCATGAGAGTGTGTTCGTTAAATCCGAAGCAGCTTTAACAAAGGATCCCAGAGGCCACACAATTTGGTGACGTCTTTACGACATCGTTACGATATCCTTACGACAACTTTACGACATCCTATGTCCATGTTAAGTGGACATAGGATGTTAATCTGGAAACTCATTCAAGGTACGTATAGGTGCAATCGAAAGTTAGAATATGTAAAAAAATCAATATATTATTGGGCGCCCATAAAAAATGCATTTAGGCGTCCTCTACATTTTTAATCAATAAATATGTTTTGGATTACATCGGATGCGAATGAATTTGAAATTCCGTAATGTAGTTGATGACAAGAATATTCCTTTCACTTTTACTGTTTTAATATAAATAATTTATTATTTATTTTAAAAATATTTTCTTTAACAGAATCCAAAACATGCATTAGGGAATTTCTTAGGAATAATATGGGTGAAAAGAAATTGGAGGACACTATTTACTTTACTAGTATTACTTATAGGGGCAGAAGTGTAAATCGTGGATTTTAGTGGATATTTTTTTAACTCTTTCCATTGCAATCTAACATATATTTATTTGTTTAAACAATATAATCTTTCTGGGGTGCCTTGGCATGGCCTAGGGGGCGCCAACCAGGGGGAGGGACGCAACCGGGGTTTCCTGGTTGCGCCCCCATGCCAGTCCGCCAAGGTGCATACTGTAAAGACAAGGGCGCCCAGGTAGCCGTGGAGGAAAAGACAAGCGCCCGCCCGCTTGCCTTTATGTACTGGTCCTAGGTATTGCGGGCGAATTTATGATTACCCCGCCCTAGATATAAACCTCTTTGGGCCTATTGAGGCTCTCTTACGTGCACCTTGCATTGTCAAATGTTAGTCATAGTCCTAACGAGCGAACCAGTAGATCGTACTGCTTAATAAAACAGTCGGGCATTTTTTGCATTACTTGAATACTCAATAAGGTAAGAAATATAAATGGTCAATTTGTATTTCTAAAATTTAAATAAACCTAACATCAGTTATTCACGACAACTTTTATTTATAATAAAGACACGTTTAATAAAATTGTAATTGCTTAAAAAATTAATAAAATTCCTAGAGATATTGCTGAGAGGAATTCAGGATTGTTTTTAGTTTTTTGCTAGAATTGTTACTGTACTTTTGCACATGTTTCAAATGTATATGCATAAGTAACTTCTGGGTCGAAATTGTTCACTTATGGGTTTTTTTGGAAGTGTATAAAACAAATTTATGTGGGTCATAATTAAAAAATAAATTTTTATTCTTATTCTATTGCTAATCGTAAAAACAAATGTTGAGTTTAAACTCGATGGAACTTATCTTGACGATTCTGGATAAAATTTACAAAAAATCTTGTTTTTTCTTATATGAAACATATGTTACACTTCATGGTGCTTGCGCCACCTCTGAATAAAATATTTTTTAAACGCATTTCAGTGCAGCGGGGGGGGGGGGGG
>NC_046664.1:110341597-110347119 GCF_010883055.1 Belonocnema kinseyi | reverse complement strand
AGAAAGCGCAAAAATGTTTAATTGAAAAATTAATACATTTTTTTAAGCAATTAGAAAACTTAATTTATACCTTAAAAATTGTTCTAAAATATTTTTAAATACATACTTAAAAATGAAAAAACAAATAATTAAATGATGAATCAAAAGCAATATTCTTTTTAAACTTTTCAAAATACCTGGAAAGCTTCTAAATGTTGTATTTAGAAGCTTCAAAAATCCACGTTTTGTTTTAAATGTTCAAAATTGTTTCATGCTTTAAATTATTTTGGAATCTTTTCAAAATTTCTAAATATATCTTATACTTACTCGAATTTTTTCCAAATTAATAATTAACTACATATTTTTCAGTTTCTAATGAAAATAACGTTTGGTTGAAAATTCTTTCATTTTAAATATTTTTGTGAAAATTCATGTATTTTGTTAAAAAATAATCTTCGGTGAAAAATTAATCTCTTCGGTTGCTCCATTTTTTTCTTGATTACACCGGCACACAAAAAAGTGGTCTGTTCGACAGACTACACTAGCATATCTATATTTTTTTGGGGTCGCTAAATTCTAATCCGGTGTCCAAATAACCAAGTTGGCTCGTATTTTTCTGAAAAACGAAAAAATGGACGTAAATTCGACAAAAACAGCGATTTTTCAGGTATATTTTAGCAAAAAAAAAAAATATTTTCTCGCCCGGTGGACTTATCCAGCATATCCTTATGTGTTTGGGGTCACTGATTCTGAATACGGGTTAAAATAATCCAGTTCACTCATATTTGATGGAAAAACGTAAAATTAGACATAAGATAGACGAAAGCCTTTAAACCTTTACATTCCTCGACTGGGATTGTCATTCACTGTAGATTCCCTTTGCGTCTCACGTTTCGGGGTTTTTAATTTGCATTAGTCTCCTTGAATGGCAATAGTAGGATTTTCTGTAAATAAGTTTTATTTACTTTTAGCGTTACCCAGGAACAACGACGTGGACGTGGTAAATTCTGTTCCCTTTGTGGTGCTTTATTACCGTGAGTCTCCTTCCCTCTCACGCTTATAGGGTTCTTTTATAACGTTCTCATCTAATGAGAAGGTATTGGTTTTATGTAAACTTTGACTTTGTCCGTTTTCATAAGATCTTCACGTCTTGAGACCCACTGAGTCAGAAAAAACTATTTTTTTTATTTTTCTTTATATCGCTTGTATTGAACCCTTTTGTCCTCAAAAGACCTACGTAGTGGGTTTCGCGCATCGACATATAGAAATGGACCGGTAACGCTTTGGGGAGAACTGAAATGGGCTTTAGAGAGCGAAAAAACATATGAGACGTAGACCTACCTTTATCTATTTCATAACCATTTGTATTGTATAGGTACAAAACTTCATATTTTGAGGTTTTGTTTTTGTTGTAACTTTTTTTATTTTACTATATTCAATAACTTTACTTACGTATGAAAACATATCCCCATATAAACGTCTTGACAACGCCCACAAACTGCACAAGCTACCACCATTTTTTATATTTATTTACAATAAATTATAATTAAATAAATGATAAATTAATCAATTCTGAAAAGTGCGATAAACGTTACATTATTGGGGCACTCGCGACACAAAGCACGGTACTGTGCTGCGCCAAACTTCACCCAACGAAAATATTCTCGACTAATCAGCTTTGTCTAGAAAGAGGTAAGTCTACGTCTCATATGTTTTTTCTCTCTCTAGAGCCCATTACTGTTCTCCCCACAGCATTACCGGTCCATTTCTATCTGTCGGTGGTTTCGCGGAATCTGTCATTTGTTTTGTTCACAGTCAGTTGTTTTGTTCGATTTTACCTCTATTTGTGCGTTTTTCGAAAAAATATGAGCCAACTCGTTAATTTGGACCCCGGATTCAGATTCAGACACCCAAAAAACATACAGATATGCTGGCTAAGTCCAACAGTCATGAAAATATTTTTTTTTGCAAAATATACACGAAAAATCGCTGTTTCCGTCAACTTTGCATCTGTTTTTGCGTTTTTCGATAAGATATGAGCCAACTGAATTATTTAAACCTTGGATTCAGAATCAGTGACCCCAAAAACCTAAGGATATGCTGATTTAAACTACTGGGCATCAAAAATTTTGTTGTTGCAAAAGTATACGAGGTGTGTTCAAAAAATAAGGTGACAAAATGGTTTTCTCAAAAAATATTAATTTATTCCTCAATATTTATGTTGTCCCCTTCAAATTCATCCCCCTCAGATATAATACACTTGTGCCAACGCTTTTTCCAATCATCGAATCACTTCTGATAATCATTTTGTGCCTTGAGTTCATTCAGCGATGCAGTTTTTATCTCCTCAATCGTTGAAAATCGATGTCCTTTCATGGGTCTCTTCAGTTTTGGGAAAAGAAAAAAGTCACTGGGGGCCAAATCCGATGAATATTATTATTGACTTCATTCAACATCTCCTGAGCCATGGTCATGCGATGGATCTTTTGATCAAAATTAAGCAGTTTTGGAACAAATTTCGCTGACACACGTCGCATGCCCAAAACGTCCGAAAAGATAGCATGGCGTGAGCCAACCGATATGCCAACATCTTGAGCAACTTCTCTGATGGTAATTCGGCGATTGTTAAATACCATTTCTTCCACTGCTTGAACATTTTCATCTGTTGTTTACGTGCTGGGACGTCCAGGGCGAGGTTCGTCTTCGACATCCTCTCGGCCTTCTTGGAACAGCTTGTACCACTTATACACATTTTTCTTACTCAGAGTAGACTCACCGTATGCAACTGTCAACATTTCAAGAGTTTTAGAGCACTGGATTCCATTTTTCACACAAAATTTAATGCAAAACCCTTTGCTCCATTTTTTTCGAAAGAAGAAAATCGCCGAGCACACCAAACCCTTCTAACCTTTTACGCCTCTGCTAGGAAAACAACACGATCTATATAGTCGAAACCGTGAACATCTGATCGTGACGAGTGTACCAATACAACAGAAGAAAAAATTTTAAACTTGAATGTACGTAGCCCGCGAAAATTGAAGTCACCTTACTTTTTGAACACACCTCGTACAAGAAATATCGCTGTATTCGCCGATTTTACGTCCATTTTTGCGATTTCTGAAAAAGTATAAGCCAAATTGGTTATTTGGGCCTCAGATTCGAATTCAGCGACCCAAGAGACATATAAATATGTTGGTAATGTCCACCGGGCGAGAAAATATATTTCTTTTTGCAAAAATATACCTGAAAAATCGCTGTTTTTGTCGATTTTACGTCTATTTTTTCATTTCTCAGAAAAATACGAGCCAACTTCGTTATTTGGACACCGGATTTGAATTCAACGACCCCAAAAACATATGCATATGCTAATGTAGTCTGTCGGACAGACCACTTTTTTTGTGTGCCGGTGTAATGTATCTTTTTTAGTTGAAAATTTAATTATTTTGGTAGGGTATTCATATTTTTGTTTTAAAAATTAAACTTTTTGTTGAATATTCACATCTTTGGGTTTAAAACTATAAACTGGTTTGCAGAAAATTCGTCATTTTGGATAAAAAATTTAACATTTTGGCTAATATTTTTAGTCTTTATTGACTGAAAAGTGCTAGGAGCAAAACGTCTGGATCCAGTAATATGAAACATATTATTTTTAAAAAGAAGGATAATTATTTTCCAAATTTGCCGAATTTAGTTTTCAAATTTTATCTCAAAACTTAAGAAAATGAAATTTTCTGATTTTATCCCTGTTCAAAAATGGCAGATTTTAATTTATGTTTTGACCCTGGCTAGCTAGCATTGTGGAATTTTCCGGAAAATAGAATACATGAATTTTTACCCAATTGCCTAGAAGAAGATTATACTTGAAAAGATATATTTTCAACCAAAAATGGAATAATGGAATTTTCAGATTAAAAATTTAGTTCTCAACAAAATAATTTATTTTTAAACCAAAGTAAATGGAATAGTGAAATTTTCAGATTAAAAATCTAGTTGTCAACAAAATAATTCATTTTTGAACCAAAGTAAATGGAATAGTCGAATTTTCAGATTAAGAATTTAGTTTTCAAGAAAATAATTCATTTTTAAACCAAACTAAATGGATTAGTGGAATTTTCATATTAAAAAATTAGTTTTCAAAAATATAATTCATTTCTAACAAAGCAGTTCGACTATTAAGTTGTAAAATTCATCAATTGTTTAATTTCCTATTACAGTTTCAAATTAATTATTTAACTTTATTAGAGGATGATCTTCAAATTCAATATATTCTATATTAGTAGCTACTTATAGTTAATGAAATGGTTAATAATAACTAATATTTTATCAAGTAATAAATAGTAATATTTAGTTATGGAGTAAATTAAAAAGTTTCAAGACTCCACGCATACTTGAAATGAAAATATTGTTATACATTTTAATTTAAAATAGGCTAAAACTTGCCCCTAGAGAATTATATATATATTTTTTTTTCTTTTGATTTTTCCGTACAGTGAATTAAATTTTGAAATTGTTTGAAAAATGCAATGATATATATGTGCGTGCGCGCGCGCGTGTGTGTGTCTGTGGATATATATTTCCCATTAGGCCTAAAATATGGCTATCTGCTATTACCATTAAGCATTATTTTGTTGAAAACTGCAAAAGTTTGGACTCACTCAGAAAAATATTTTTTTTTATTTATCGCTTAAATTATCGTTCTCAGACCGTTTTATACAACGTATTTGTTCACAACAGTATTTTATTGATGACTTTTGAGCGTTTTCTTTTAATTATCATTTATTTATTGTATCAAAGTATGTTTATTTTTAAATACTGAAAAATCGAAAATATTAAAATATATCATTTTTAATTACTTCAACATTTTTTTTACCTCGAATCAATTTTTGCTCAATGCATTGACACTTCAAAATGCGTGCTAGTGACTTCGAACCCCATCTGCCGTCGATTGTCTTTACAACAGTGACGAACTGGCATGGGGGCGCAGCCGGGAAATCCCGGCTGCTCCCCCTTGGTTGGCGCCCCCTATGCCATGCTTAGGCGACCCAAAAATATTATATGGTTCAAACAAATAACTACATGTTAGATTGCATTGTAAAGAGTTAAAGAAATATCCAATAATATCAACGATTTACACTTCTACTCCTATAAGTAATACTACCCAGGAAAAAAGAAATGATTGAACTGGAGCCCTTTGAAATGTAGATCTTAAAATTTCAGATTGACAAAGTTGCATTTCAATTGTTTTTGGACTCTTTGAATTGGTCAGTTATTTGGACTTAATTAAGTCTGCTAAGCCACATTCGGAGATGTACTCGTTCTATAGTTTTAAGGCATTCTGCACACAAGAACATAACCTCAAGAAACTAAATTACGTTCAATTCGTGATTTACGATTGACAGAGGAAACGCATAAATCGTTTCAAGTTCTCAATTAAATGTAGCTTGAAGGATGGATAAGTGCAGGTTCCCTTTTACAGAAACGAATCTGCATCCTACAATTGATATTTGATGAAGTCCGATGAATTGTATAATGCAGATTACGCT
>NC_046664.1:110336018-110341497 GCF_010883055.1 Belonocnema kinseyi | reverse complement strand
TCTGAACTTTTGTTTCCTTTCATTTTTTTATAAAGTAGTTTCCTGCTTCCTTCAAAGTCGTTTTGTATTTTTAACTCTTCTTCTGCTCTAATTGTATCTTTTTTCGCATCTTCAAAATCCTTCTTGGTTTCGCGAATTCACATTTTGGCCGCATTGAAAAAATAGATGGCATATTGAAGCGCAGAGGATCCCAATAGCATTATTACGATTAACCGTCGTTTTTAATCAATAACGAAATATTTCTTGGTGAATCGTAAAATAATCACTTCTCCGATTCACTGGTATCTCTAACTTATCTTCAGCAATCTGCCATTCCTCTTTAAGATACACATTTCATACGACTTGAAATACGATTAAAACGCGGCCAATCGTTTCTTGTTTCCTGGGTAGTAAAGTAAAAAGTGTCCTCCAATTTCTTTTAAGGGCTTGTGATACGAAGAAAATTGTCGATTTGACCAGTTTTAGGTTCCCCCGGATTTTTTTCTAGAATAATTAAATATTTTGTCTTAAAAAATTGGGAAATGATAGCAAACATGCAAACGGACGTCCCCACACACTTTTTTGGAGGTTAATTAAAAAAAGTATCGATTTTATCAGTTTTAGATTCCCCGGCTTTTTTCCTCGGATAAGAAATATTTTGTCTTCAAAATCTGGGAAATGATAGCGAACATGCTAATGGAAGTCCCTGCACACTTTTTTGTGTGTTTTTTTTTTCAAAAAAATGTTTGGTTTTGCTAACAACGTGTGTATATTTCGAGGTTATGTGTGTTACAATTCTCCCGAGCGTTACTTCCAAACTACACAATATTTTTGGCCGAAAACTTTGGACTTACAAATAAACATAGTAACTAATCTCCCGAAACTAACCTTGTTTGCAGGCAATTAAAAAAGTTGATTTCACAAATAATTTCCAAACTCTCGGAAAGGCAGAGATGAAAAACGACGTAACTTCAAAATAATGCATACAATTTTTATTTAGCACAATAATTTTTTTTGTTATTATCCCCCAAAAAAGAGTCCGGGGACGTCCGTTATGCTATTTTATACCATCTCCGAATTCAGTTTTTAAAAATTTTCATTTTTGTGGAAAAAGCCGGGGGAACAGTACCTGATTGACCACACGACCAAGTATCACATACTCTTAAGCCATATTATTCCTAAGAAAAATCCCTAATATATTTTTTGGATTCTATTAATGAAAATATATTTGAAATAAATAATAAATTATTTATATTAAAATAGTAAAAGTGAAAGTAATATTCTTGTCATCAACTACATTACGGAATTTCAAATTCATTTATTTCCGATGCAATCCAAAATATATTTATTCATTAAAAATGTATAGGACAGCTAAATGCATTTTTTATGGGCTTACACATATGAAAGGAATCAACTCATTTATTTTATTACAACATCTGGACTAATTACCGGCCGTATTCAATTATTTTAGTAATTGTTAAATTTAAAATCAATTTTTATATTAAAATGACTACTTATTAGTTGAAACTTTATCTAAAACAAGTTATTATCTTACATTTCAAGAGTTCGGATCAAAGAATATATTTCATTATTTTGGAAATTGTAAAATATTACTATATTTTGCTGTACGTTACCATAATAATTGTTATTTTATTATAATTTTAACATTTTTTCGTAATTTTTAATGTTGTTATTATGAATTACTTATTTAAATCAAGGCTTAAATTTTCGCGGTAACAATACTTGAAATCTTGGAGTCTATGGTGTGACAAGTTTTTCATTCTTGAAAGGGCGAAGAATTCCATGAGTGAAGAGAGCCGCCATCTTAGAATGTGCCATTTCATTATGCCCACGAGCATTTTTGCCGACAAACTGTGCATGAAAGTATAAACATGTGGTGTGCATAAACTGGTGTGCCGACACCAGCGTAGCAGAAACAACCTCATATGTGCCGTTCATTAGATTTTCTGCGGCAGTACATTCGCCATTTGCTACAGAAAAATTCAAATTTGGACTCATCGGTCCATAAAACTTTTTATCATTGTTGGATAGACCAACTTTTGTGTTCTTTTGCCCATTTGAGTCGTTTACGGACGTTTACCGATCGCAACAATGGTTTTTTGGCAGCGACCCGTCCATACAAACCGACATTATGCAACAGACGTGTGACCGCTGTATCGGAGATCGACTTCGGTAGGGTTTGATTGATGTCGGCTCTGATATCTGGCACTGTTTTGAGTCTGGACCGCTTGCTTAACACTTGTATAAGTCTATCATCTCTTTTTGTCGTCTTTCTGGGTCGGTCCGAGCGTTGCCTGTCGGAAAACGATTTGGTTTCAGCGAAACTCTCCAATGTTGTACGGACTACTTTCTTTGAAACTCCCAGTATTTGTACAATTTTTCGCTGCGAATGGCCAGTTTTACTTAAAATTACTCTCTGAGCACGTTTTTCTTTCGGTATTTGCCTTTATCTTGCCACTTTCAAGACTATAGACACAATTTGGAAATGGCAATATTGATGAAAATATTGTGCAATGAGCAACTGTGTTTCAAGTATCAGAGTACCGAAATTTGAGGTTATTGTAAAGCAGTGGCGGACTGAGTACCCAGGGGCGCGGCCGTGGATCCAATATTGGGGGCAACTCCTAAAAAAAGGCCATCGGAGAAAAACTCCCCCCCCTCCCCCCAAGACTTTCATCACAACTTTTTGAACTTTTTTGAAAAATCCAAAATTCTAATTTTGATCAAACAAAAAAATAATAATAAATAAAATATTCTGTTTCGTGGTCTAACCAAGATAGTTGCAAGTCACCCACATAAGAGCTCCAAATTCGTTTTTAATAATTGCATGTAATGAATTATAATAATATAAATTGATTAAAGCGAGACATTTTTAAGGGTAGCTGATAATAAAATTTTGAGCAAAATAAGGAACAAGTTACACAAATAAATGTAATATACATTTGATATAATAGCCACCTTTTGATGTCCCGCGACAAACATGGCAGCGCCCACATGTTTATACTTTCATGCACAGTTTGTCGGCAAAAATGCTCGTGCGCATAATGAAATGGCACTTCGTAAGATGGCGGCTCTCCTCACTCATGGAATTCTTCCCCCTTCCGTGGATTCAACCCCGCTCGCCCTAGTTAGGATGGCATGCCTACTCCCGTGTTTCCTATGTCCATGGCTGAACGTAATGTAAAGAAGTTCGCGTTTTGAACAAAAACGAGGGTGAAGCACGAGATACGTGAAGAGAATGTGTTTGTTAAAGCCGATGAAGCTTTAACAAAAGATAATTCGCAATCCCTAAATTACAATTTTTTCGATTCTTTTGCCTTTAATCTTAAAAATTTTGTGCACAAATGTAGGTACATACAAAGACCGAGCACAGCGAGCAGATTGTTTTCGTCTAAGAGTTCAACCAATTGTTAATTTGGTTCATATTCTTTATCATTTTTCAAGAATGAAAAACTTGTCACACCATAGACTCCAAGATTTCAAGTATTGTTACCGCGAAAATTTAAGCCTTGATTTAATATGTAATTCATAATAACAACATTAAAAATTACGAAAAAATGTTAAAATTATAATAAAATAACAATTATTATGGTAACGTACAGCAAAATATAGTAATATTTTACAATTTCCTAAATAATGAAATATATTCTTTGATCCGAACTCTTGAAATGTAAGATAATAACTTGTTTTAGAGAAAGTTTCAACTAATAAGTAGTCATTTTAATATAAAAATTGATTTTAAATTTAACAATTACTAAAATAATTGAATACGGCCGATAATTAGTCCAGATGTTGTAATAAAATAAATGAGTTGATTCCTTTCATATGTGTAAGCAAAAATGGAGTCATAATTTTTACATAAATTAGTTAATCTGGAAACTCCTTTAAGGTACGTATAGGTGCAATCAAAAGTTTACATATATAGAAAAAATTAATATGTTAGAAGGCGCCCATAAAAAATGCATTTAGCTGTCCTATACATTTTTAATAAATAAATATATTTTGGATTGCATCGGAAATAAATGAATTTGAAATTCCGTAATGTAATTGATGACAAGAATATTACTTTCACTTTTACTATTTTAATATAAATAATTTATTATTTATTTTAAATATATTTTCATTAATAGAATCCAAAAAATATATTAGGGATTTTTCTTAGGAATAATATGGCTTAAGAGCATGTGATACTTGGTCGTGTGGTCAATCAGGTACTGTTCCCCCGGCTTTTTTCCACAAAAATGAAAATTTTTCAAAACTGAATTCGGAGATGCTATAAAATAGCATAACGGACGTCCCCGGACTCTTTTTTGGGGGATAATAACAAACAAAATTATTGTGCTAAATAAAAATTGTATGCATCATTTTGAAGTTACGTCGTTTTTCATCTCTGCCTTTCCGAGAGTTTGGAAATTATTTGTGAAATCAACTTTTTTAATTGCCTGCAAACAAGGTTAGTTTCTGGAGATAAGTTGCTATGTTTATTTGTAAGTCCAAAGTTTTCGGCCAAAAATATTGTGTAGTTTGGAAGTAACGCTCGGGAGAATTGTAACACACATAACCTCGAAATATACACACGTTGTTAGCAAAATCAAACATTTTTTTGAAAAAAAAAACACAAAAAAGTGTGCAGGGACTTCCATTAGCATGTTCGCTATCATTTCCCAGATTTTGAAGACAAAATATTTCTTATCCTAGGAAAAAAGCCGGGGAATCTAAAACTGATAAAATCGATACTTTTTTTAATTAACCTACAAAAAAGTGTGTGGGGACGTCCGTTTGCATGTTTGCTATCATTTCCCAATTTTTTAAGACAAAATATTTAATTATTCTAGAAAAAAATCCGGGGGAACCTAAAACTGGTCAAATCGACAATTTTCTTCGTATCACAAGCCCTTAAAAGAAATTGAGGGACACTTTTTACTTTACTAACCAGGAAACAAGAAACGATTGGCCGCGTTTGAATCGTATTTCAAGTCGTATGAAATGTGTATCTTAAAGAGGAATGGCAGATTGCTTAAGATAAGTTAGAGATACCAGTGAATCGGAGAAGTGATTATTTTACGATTCACCAAGAAATATTTCGTTATTGATTAAAAACGACGGTTAATTGTAATAATGCTATTGGGATCCTCTGCGCTTCAATATGCCATCTATTTTTTCAATGCGGCCAAAATATGAATTCGCGAAACCAAGTAGGATTTTGAAGATGCATTCTAATTTGAGCTTAACAACCATTTTTAAAATTATTTCGCATAGTTTAAATTACTGAATGGATAAAAAAAGTTAAGATTTATTGGAAATGAAGTGTTACATATGTGCAATTTTCATCGTATACAACGAAAAACCACGATTTATGTTAAAACTGTTTTTGCAAAAAAAAAAATAATTTTTTTAGTGTAATATATATGTTTAAACAAATTATAAGCTTAAATTAACTTATCTTGACATAAAAGTAAACTTAAAATAAATTTTCATT
>NC_046664.1:110324883-110335918 GCF_010883055.1 Belonocnema kinseyi | reverse complement strand
AGCGTAATCTGCATTATACAATTCATCGGACTTCATCAAATATCAATTGTAGGATGCAGATTCGTTTCTGTAAAAGGGAACCTGCACTTATCCATCCTTCAAACTACATTTAATTGAGAACTTGAAACGATTTATGCGTTTCTCCTGTCAATCGTAAATCACGAATTGAACGTAATTTAGTTTCTTGAGGTTTTGTTCTTGTGTGCAGAATGCCTTAAAACTATAGAACGAGTACATCTCCGAATGTGGCTTAGCAGATTTAATTAAGTCCAAATAACTGACCAATTCAAAGACTCCAAAAACAATTGAAATGCAACTTTGTCAATCTGAAATTTTAAGATCTACATTTCAAAGGGCTCCAGTTCAATCGTTTCTTTTTTCCTGGGTAGTATTACTCATAGGAGTAGAAGTGTAAATCGTTGATATTATTGGATATTTCTTTAACTCTTTACAATGCAATCTAACATATATTTATTTGTTTGAACAATATAATATTTTCGGGTCGCCTAAGCATGGCATAGGGGGCGCCAACCAAGGGTGAGCAGCCGGGATTTCCCGGCTGCGCCCCCATGCCAGTTCGTCACTGTTGTAAAGACAATCGACGGCAGATGGGGTTCGAAGTCATTAGCACGCATTTTGAAGTATCGATGCTTCAGCGAAGCGCTATTCCACCTGGCATCGATTTGATAGGAGAGGAGTTTGTATTTCAGCAAGATAACGACCCCTAAACATGCATCAAAACTTTGTACGAACTATTTAAAATCGAAAGAAGACGCACGCACTCTTAAATTCATGGAATGGCCACCACAACCGCCGGATGCAGATCCCATCGAACTGTTGTGGGATAAGCTGGACAGAGAAGTGCGGAAACTGCATCCAACAAGCGAATCTCTCTTGTTGTTATGTCTTCAGCAGGCTTGGCGACGATTGCGAACAGAAAAACTTCAGAAATTGGTGGAAAGAATGCCCAGAATTTGTAGGGAAATCATCAAATCGAGAGGCCAACATATTGATGAAAAACTACTGGATTGATTTTCTCAATTTTTCCCAGAAAAAACTCAAGAATATCACAAGTAAGAGTTTAGTACTTATTAATAAAATGTTATTCTAAACAAATACGTTGTATGAAACTATCTGGGAACGATAATTAAAGCGACAAATACAAAAAAAACGATTTTTCTAAGTGAGTCCAAACTTTTGCAGGGCAATGTATATATATAATGATATGCACGTAAGATCTTAATAATATTGATATTAAATAGCTCCTACACTGAGAGACATTTCGTTAGATTATGTATGTAGTGAATAAATTAAGTGTATAATAATAAAAATAATCATTGCACGCGTGTTTGTATTTAGTTGTATTTAATTTGTGTATTTAGTTTCTCCTTCTGAAGGCTAAATCTTTTGGTGGAGTGAGTTATTTTTCATATATTCGTTTGAGATTCTCATATGCTTTGTATGGTAACTTCAAACGGTGTTTTCACTTTTTCAAATAAATGTATTAATATGGTTTTAACTTCAATTGTTAATTTTGATATAGTGAATTTTAAATTCCCCCAAGTTTTATAAGAGTTAATGCAACATCCGTTCTATTTGTTCAAACAAAAATATTAGTTTTGACGGCTGAGAACCGCTATATTAATTTTTGATACGCAAACCCTGTTTTCTCTGTTTTGAAACGATATCATATATTGAGTTGGAAGATCATCCACTAATTTTCATTGTATAAATAGCTAATCTTTAAAAACATAATAATAAGTTAAAATAATTAGGTATAATTTGTTATATTGTATTTATTATAATAAGATTGTATAGTTGAAAAAATCATTAAAACCAATGCCTAGTTGAATAATTAATTTCAAACTGTAAGGGGAATTAAACAATTAATTAATTTTACAATTTAATAGTCGAACTACTTTGCTAAAATTTAATTATTTTGTTGAAAACTAAATTTTTATTCTGATAATTTCAATATTCTATTTGCGTTGGTTTAAAAATAAATTATTTTGTTGAAAGGTTATTTTTTAATCTAAAAATTCCACGATTCCATTTTTGTTTGAAAATATATCTTTCCAAGCACAACATTCTTCTAGGCAATCGGGTAAAAATTCATATATTCTGTTTGATTGGTCAATATAAACTAAAATCTGCCATAATTTATTCTAATTTTAATATTTTGATTGCAAGTTACATATCGTTTGAATCGCAAAAAACATAGATTCCGAATATAACATTTTTAATTTGCTAATTGAAAAACTATGACATGTCCATGTTTGGCATTTTATGCCTTATTAGGGCAAAGCCCCCCCCCCCTCCCCCTTATCGCTGGCAAGCCTGGAGACAGCGCTCTCGCTCAGGCAGGGACGCGAGGAGAAGTTGAGTGGAGAGGGTAAAACGAGCAGTCAGGTCGCTATAAATGGATGGGCACACACGAACTCCGATCGCGGTCAACCACCCTCCCAATACAAATCCTGAATTCCTCTCGGGTCAAAAGTAGGTAGTTTTAGTGAGCAAGAACTCCGCTCAAGATTTTACAAATGCCCCTCCCATTAGAATATATTTCAAATTACGTTTCGCGAATTTGTTAGATTTTAAAATAATTCGCTAAAGGCTCTTTTACACCTCCAGTTGGTTGATCAAGCAACAGCCAGCAGACTATAAATCCGTTCACACCTCGATTTTCCGAAGTCGGAAAATGTTCCTAATAGCGAGAGGTTTTAAATGTAAAAATTAATTTTAAAAGATTATATCATTATTTGCAATGATAAAGGCAAAGTATTTGGAATAAATTTGTATTTATTATTAACAACAAATTATTTACAATATAATTAAGAATTGACATTGCTATATATTGTATATAGCAAAGGTAATCGCCAATTCGGTTCAAGAGGTTCGGGGACGTAGTTAAAGTCGTTCCAATACAAACGTTTTATTTATTAATTTAGTGTAATTGAAAAGTCTGGAAGGGAAATAATAGTAACATTCATTAATGTTGTATTGTACATTGTAACGTATGAATACTTACATACATATTTCTAAACAAACATTGCCAATGCAATAAGCATATAGCCTCAAATCTAATTTCTAAAGTTTACGTACACTTCAAAGATATATCTTTTTGCCCACCTTAAAAAAATGATTGTACATAATAATAGTACAAATATAATAGAATTTCTTAAATGTAAATAATAGTAAGAGTACGATATCAATATCCAAAAAAAAAACTTGTTTTTATGTAGATTACATGGTTGTTATGGATTACGAACACGATGGAGTAAGTCTAATTCATAAAATTTTAATAACAATAAAAAATAAATAACTGATATTTATATTTTTTATATGCCAGGTTTTGCAAAATCTGTACTTCGGAATTTTCACGCAGCTAATACCCAACGTGCATGAAGCGTATGATCATAACTGCTTCTAAAATATTGAAGCTTGCAGGTAAAATCCTAACCGTGAGCGGAATTCGATAAAGAATTTTTACCTTTCAGGTGGTTCTTCTAGACCAGGATAAAGCCTTACTTATAATCGGGGGCCTATTGTTTCGGACGAGTCGAGCGCTGACGGTACAGTCTTCGTCAACAAGACGCAAGATTTGCACTGCGAACCCATCATCGTGATAAATTAGGAAGAGAAAGAGAGACGCAGTGCAGGGCAACACATTATGAGACCTCATCATCTTTTTTGATTGAACATTGAACAGTTTGATTGAAAATTCATCACTTGTGAAAACTAAAACAACTTTTTATTTGAAATTTCTTCTTGTTTATTAAAAATTCCTTTTTTTCCTGTTGATACTTAAGTTATTTGTAACTGAAAAATAAATTTTGTTTATTTTAATAATTCATTGCACGTGTTCAAACAATCAATTATTCCTTCGTTAAAAAAATGTCTTGGCCCTGCAAAAGGCAAATTTTTCTCAGCTGTTTATAACTACGACTAGACTAACAGAGTCTGTTAGTCAGAGTTATGTTATTGGCCGCTGTCGTTATTGTTATTGTTGTTATTGGCCGCTTAACCCATATAACATTTTCAAGAATGGTTTTCTAACATCGGACTTCACAGGTAGGTAATTCAGTTTAAGATTAGTGATTCAGTTTATGAAGCATCGCCAGTCAAGTCTTTCGTCTTAGTAAAGTTATAAAATGAAATTTCTGAAAAGTTTTCGGGATATCAACAAAGAGCTAGAAGCAACCGGCCTAATAAATTTCCTTGTTTATTGGGGCTTCTACCAAAAACTTGGTTTTGCGATGAGTGTGAAGGAAATTCTATTTAAAAAAAAGAGAGAACAATAAAGGCCTCCTATACCAATGTGGCAAACGGAATTGCAGAAAGAAAAAGGCTGTAAGAGATGGAACTTTCTTCCTAGTGTCTCTGTTTTATGGTCAGTTAAACCAGCCCCTCCCCTCACTCTTAATTTTTGGGTTTTCTATAGCCCACTGAATTGCACCCCAAATGCGCTCAAATGTGCCGCCGATAAAAATGTTTGCGCCACAAAACTGTAGGAGTTATCTCATTTGTTACGCGGGGGAGGGGCGTTACGCTACCCTCCCATTTGGAAAATCAAAATTTAAATCACATGACCTTGAAGATCTTCAAATGCGCTGATATGCGCCACCACTAAAAAATTTTGTTCTTGCTAATTAACAAGGATGTCATGTTTTGGAGGGGGGCAGTGTAACGCAGGTGTTAAATCCTCAATTGTGATGTGCAATATAAAGTTGAGGACATGGATTATTTTTCCTTCAAATGCGCTCATAGGCGCCATACATTTTTTTTAATTTTGAAAATTGCCCAAGATATGGAGGTAACAAAATTTTACGAAGTGATTACCAATAAAATAAAAAGTTTGCAATCCGCATTGATGAAGAGAGTTTTCTATGGGGTTTCAAATTCACTCATATGCGCCATAAAGAAAAAATTTTGCGCCACAACGTAAGCGAGTTATCAGCAATCAAAGTGGGGGGGGGGGGCTGGCGTAATTTTTCTGAACTAATTAAATTTTTTCAAATTCATCATACCTATCTTTCATAACTTCAAATGCGCTCAAATGCGCCACCACTTAAAAAATTTTGCGTAAGCTAATTAACAAATATATCATAATTTGAGGGGGGCGCTCATATGCGACATAAATTTTTTTGAAAATTTTGAAAATTGCCGAAGATATGGAGGTAACAAACTTTTACAATGTGATGACCAACGGAATAGAAAGTTTGCAATCCGCATTGATAAAGGGAGTTTCTTATGGGGTTTCAAATGCGCTTTATGCGCCACTTTCCAACTTTAAAAAAAAAACATAATCAACCCCCTCACTATCACTTGTTACGATCCACTATCCGATTATATCTCCAAATAACTTAAATTGCAGTATAAAAACTTATAATTATCTCTTCGTATAGGATTGGAAATGCGCTCACATTCGCTACTTTAGAGATTGAAAAAAAACACAATCAACCCACTTATTACTACTTGTTACGATCCACCATTCGATGATATCTCTTAATAACATAAACTGCAGAATAAAAATTTATAATGATCGCTTCGGATAGGATTTCAAATGCTCTAATATGCGCCACTTTCGAAATTGAAAAAAAAACCACAGTCACCTCCTTATTACCAGAGAGAAATAGAGAGTCACAATGAATTAGAAATATCAGTTGATAGAAACATGGCGCCCCCTACTCGCCCGTATACCCGTGATGGTCATTTGATTGATATATATATATATATATCGGTTTTAAATCCACGAGTGATTCCAGGACTCGATCGGTGTGCAAAGAAACTGCACCACCGACAATGACCAACATGAGGTAAATGAAAGTGGCGCTCAACCCTTAACATGTGTGCGTCGCGTGGCCATCGTAGGTATATCGCACGCACACAACCTGATATCGGAATTAACTCAGGCAGATTTAGAATTGAGATTGTTGGTATTTTACTGTTCGATCCCGAAGCAAGCAATTGTGTGACAGATACAATCTGACAGATAAATGAGTCAATTTCGTGTGTTTTTAACTGTCCAGTGTTTCACCTTAAAATTCGTTTTACATTTTGTACATTTTGTATATTTGTGCTATAATTATTATCCATAGCTGGTTCAATTTAATGCCAGATTAAGCAAATCTGCAAATACCTCAAGAAATTGTAGGTTACGTTTCTATGTTTACCTTTCAGCTCCACTCTCCTGATCATTGTTTTCAGGTTCTTTTTTTCAGAATTATCACACCAGGTGCGATCGAAAAATCGTTGGATTATCAACATTAACCCCTAAATATTTGACTTAAAAAAAGAAAGTCAACCACATATTTTAAGTGACAAAAAATTAACGAAATGTACAACTTCAAGTCGGGTGGTCACTGATTGGGAAAACCGGGAACTATAGCCCAGATTTTTGAACACCAAGAAGTACCTTAGAGTTTAGAGGAAAACCCGGAATTTTCCAGATTAATTTTTTACTTTTGTTGATTTTATCTACGTTTTCCTAAAAAGTCATCTTTTTTTGGGTAGCAAAATCAACTATATTGATGAACACTCGTCTATTTCGAACAGCTAGTTCGATCTTTCAGATCTTTTAGGTTTTAAATTAGAAA
This sequence comes from Belonocnema kinseyi, assembly GCF_010883055.1. Lineage (NCBI taxonomy): Eukaryota > Metazoa > Arthropoda > Insecta > Hymenoptera > Cynipidae > Belonocnema > Belonocnema kinseyi. The sequence goes on along the minus strand of NC_046664.1, from coordinate 110,329,322 downwards.
CAGTTAAATTCATTCAAAAAATACGAATTTTCAATGAAACACTTAAATTCTCAACTAAGAAAAAGTAATTTGAAAAACAAACAGTTGAATATTCAGTTTAAAAAATTAATGAAAAAAAAGAAGATTTTTCAACAAAAGAAATTAATTTTGAACTAATTGTAAGATTAAGTATCTTTTACAAATCAAATGAATTTTAAAGAAATTAGTTCAATTTTTAACCAAATAGTTAAATTTTCATTTAAAAAATTGAGTTTTAACCCATAATATAAATTTTCAGCAAAAGAGATGAATTATGAAGAAAGTAGTTTAACTTTCAACCAAAGAGTGGAATTTTTAATCAAAGAATATCAACTTTTTACAAAAAACGCAATAGTTGATATTTCAGCCAAAGAAAATTTTAAAATTATAATTTAAAAAAAAAATTAATTTTTAACCAAAATAAGATTTTTTAATAAAATAGTTCAATTTTTAGCAAACTATGAATTTTCAACTAAGATTAAGAATCTTCAACCGAAACAATGAATTTGTTTTAAATTGGAAACAGTTAAATTCATTCAAAAAATACAAATTTTTAACGATATTCTTGAATTCTCAACTTAGAAAAATTAATTTTAAAACAAACAGTTAAATATTCAGTTAAAAAACTAATTAAAAATTTTTTTTACTAAAATAAATAAATTTTTAACTAAAAGTAAGATTATGAATCTTTAACCAACAAACTGAATTTTAATGAAAGTAGTCCAAATTTCAACAGAGTTGAATATTCTACCTAAAACGTTGAATTTTCAATTAAAATACTTAAATTCTCAACTAAAACAAATTATTTTTCAACCAAACAATTCGATTTTTAACCAAATAGTTCAATTTTCAGTTAAAAAATTGAGTTTTAACCCGGAATATAAATTTTCCACAAAGATTATGAACCCTTAATAACAAATAAATGATGAAACAGTTAAATGTATATGAAGTATACGAATTTTCAACAAAATACTAGAATCATTAACTAAAAAAATTAATTTTCAACTTTACAGTTTAATTTTCTGCCAAATAGTTAAATTTCCAGTTTAAAAAATTAATTTTAAACAAAAAAATATTTCCACAAAGAAGTATCGTTTTCAACCAAAAAGACGTATTTTCAACTAAAATTATGAATCTTTAACAAACAAAAATATATGAATTTTAAAGAAAGTAGTTCAAATTTTAGCCAAATATTTAACTTTAAATCAAAAACAGTTGCATTTTCAACCAAATAGTTAAATTATCAATGAAAAATAAACGTTAAATAAAAAAAAATAATTTTTAGCAAAGTAGTTTTATTTTATGCAAAAGAGATGAATTTTCACCTAAGATTATGAAACTCTAACCAAAACAATTAAATTTAAAGAAAATAGTTTACTTTTCAACCAAGAAGTTGAAGTTATAATCTAAATGAATTAAGTTTTAACAAATAGTGTAATAATTCATATTTCAACCAAAAAATATTTAATTTTAAATCAGAAACAGTTGAATTTATAAAAAATTGAAATTCTTAATAAAATATTTGAATCCTCAACTAGAAAAGACTGATTTCCCGGCAAACAGTTGCATTTTTATAAAAAAAACGCGATTTTCTAACAAAAAATACATTTTCTCCATAAATCTCATGCATTTTTCAATTAAAAAGTTACATTTTCAGCCCAGAGGATTAATTTTCTATCAAAAAGTCAAATTTTTAACAAAATACATGCATTTTCAACCAAATAATTAAAATTTTAATTAAAAAATATACATTTATAAACAAAAGTTAAATAGTTAAATCTACAATAAAAAAATTAAATAGAAAAAAACGATTTATCAACAAAATAGTTGAATTTTTATCTGAAATTACGAATCTTTAACTGAAAAATTACTGCATTTTTGAGGCGAAAATACAAATTTTCAAACCCGAAATTGTGAATTTTCAACATAAAAGTTAATTTGAAACCGAAATAGATTAGTTTTTAATCATAAGGATGAAGTTTTAATCAAATATTTCCAGTTTTAAACAAGAAAGATGAAATTTCTACAAAAAAATTAATTTTTAAGTCAAAAAACGAATTTTCAAGAAAACAGTTGAATTTTCAACCAAAAAGGATGACTTAATGTATGCACGGCCCCTAAACAGAATTAGGATTCATTTACCTACAAAAAAACATTAAATTTTCTTCTTTTCAGACAAGAACTTGTGTAGATTCCCAAATCAGATCCGATTCAAGATATCTTACCAAAACCTAGTTTGTAGAAGTGGAGCCAGTTTTATCACAGCAATGCCACTTATCATCATAATGTCAATTTTATATGCATTTAGACGCTATTATTAGTTTAATTTTACGTCGATTAATCTTCATAAAAGTCCATTAGTCTCACACCCTATAAGTACAAAATTGCCTTCATTTACTGACATTTTGAAAATATTTTATAGATGTATATTTTTCCGGTCAAATTAAAAATCGAGTTTTTCATTTCAAAGATGACAGCTTCTGTCGAAAATGGAATAATGTTCAAGAAAATAGTTGAATTTTTAAACGAAAGAGATTAATTCTGATTGCGAAATTTATTAGTAAAAATTTTCAAATTAAAAATCGAATTTTCAATTTAACTGATGAAAGTTTCTGTCGAAATTGGAATAATGTTCAAAAAAATAGTTGAATTTTTAAACGAAAGAGTTAAAATTTGAACTACTTTCTTTGAAATTCATATATTTTTGTTTGTTAAAGATTCATATTTTTAGTCGAAAATACGTCTTTTTGGTTGATAACCATACTTCTTTGTGGAAATATTTTTTTGGTTAAAATTAATTTTTTAAACTGGAAATTTAACTATTTGGCAAAAATTAAACTGTTAAGTTGAAAATTAATTTTTTTAGTTAAGGATTCTAGTATTTTGTTGAAAATTCGTATACTTCATATACATTTAACTATTTCTTCATCATTTATTTGTTAATAAAGGTTCATAATCTTTGTTGAAAATTTATATTCTGGGTTAAAACTCAATTTTTTAACTGAAAATTTAACTATTTGGTTAAAAATCGAATTGTTTGGTTGAAAAATAATTTGTTTTAGTTGAGAATTTAAGTATTTTTATTGAAAATTCAACGTTTTAGGTAGAAAATTCAACTCTGTTGAAACTTGGACTACTTTCTTTAAAATTCAGTTTGTTGGTTAAAGATTCATAATCTTACTTTTAGTTAAAAATTTATTTATTTTAGTAAAAAAAATTTTTAATTAGTTTTTTAACTGAGTATTTAACTGTTTGCTTTAAAATTAATTTTTGTAAGTTGAGAATTCAAGAATATCGTTAAAAATTTGTATTTTTTAAATGAATTTAACTGTTTCTAATTTTAAACAAAATCTTTTTTTGTTTGTAATATCAAATATTAGATTTTTCGTTAAAAAATCATCTTCTTAGATTGTAAATTCAACTTTTTGGTTGAAAGTTGAACTAATTCCTTCAAAATTCATCTTTTTGGTGAAAGATTCATAATCTCAGTTTAAACTTCTTTTTTTTTGTTTTTATTTTAAATTTATGTCCTGGGTTAAAACACAATTTTTTAACTGAAAATTTAACTATTTGGTGAAAAATTGAACTAAAATTAGATAAAAATTTCTTTCTTTTAGTGAAACATTTTTCGTTAATTAATTTATATAACTGAATATTCAATTATTTGTTTTTAAATTAATTTTTCCTAGTTAAGAATTGAAATATTTAATTGAAAATTCATATTTTTTTAATGAATTTAACTGTTTCTAATTTAAAACCTAAAAGATCTAAAAGATCGAACTAGCTGTTCGAAATAGACGAGTGCTCATCAATATAGTTGATTTTGCTACCCAAAAAAGATGACTTTTTAGGAAAATTTAAATAAAATCATCAATAAAAGTAAAAAATTAATCCGGAAAATTCCGGGTTTTCCTCTAAACCCTAGGGTACTCCTTGGTGTTCAAAAATCTGGGCTATAGTTCCCGGTTTGCCCAGTCAGTGACGACCAGACTTGAGGTTGTACATTTCTTCAATTTTTTGTGACTTACAATATGTGGTTGACTTTTTGTTTTTAAGTCAAACATTTAGGGGTTGTTGTTGATAATCCAACGATTTTTCGATCGCATCCGGTGTGATAATTCTGAAAAAAATCTGAAAACAATAATGAGGAGAGTGGAGCTGAAAGGTAAACATAGAAACATAACCTACAATTTCTTGAGGTATTTGCAGATTTGGATCGAACAGTAAAATACCAACAATCTCAATTCTAAATCTGCCTGATTTAATTCCGATATCAGGTTGTGTGCGTGCGATATACCTACGATGACCACACGACGCACACATGTTAAGGGTCACTTTCATTTACCTCATGTCGGTCATTGTCGGTGGTGCAGTTTCTTTGCACACCGACCGAGTCCTGGAATCACTCATGGATTTAAAAC
>NC_046664.1:110321938-110324783 GCF_010883055.1 Belonocnema kinseyi | reverse complement strand
TAAATAGGACCATTAATATTTATATTTAAAGTACTCGCAATTAACTAATATTTATTTTTTAAATACCTTTTTTGCCATATCCTTAGACTGTAGCAGTAGTCCTTAAAATTAATCAAATTGTTTAAATGAAATTTCAATTTTTGAAATTTTAAATAATATTCGAACGATATGCAGTCGTATAATAATGAATGGATATAGCAGAAGCGTCCTAAAAAAATGCAATTAATTTTATAAGTTTTTGAATTAACTCCGGCATCCTCGTTGGGCCGATATTGGTACACAGTGTTGGGCCGACAATAGCAGCCAAGCCTTGGCTGCCAAGTCAAGGCCATAGTTTTCAATCCGGAAATAGCACGACGATGGCAGCTAGGTTTGATCTAATACTAGTACCCAGGGTTTGGCCGACAATGGCAGCCAAACCTTGGCTGCAAATTGCAGGCCATAGTTATCATTCCGTCATTGGCGCGATAATGGAAGCTTAGCTTTGGCAATATTTTTGCTAACTATGGGTCAATGCTGGGCCGAATGTGACTTCGCACTTGGGTAGCTGAGTTATTTTCACCCTGATATTAAATAGTATTAAATATTTGTTAAATGTCCACCTGATTTTTGGGTGAGAAAATCGAAAAAATTTCCTCTGGACAATTCGCTGAATACGCATGAGACATAAAACTGGTCCACATAATGTGAGTTTTACAATAAAAAAATGAAATGTGTGTCATTTCCCAAGCAGTTTTTTGTGCTGTATTCGAAACAGTTTTCCGGCGTAAATGCTACCATAGGGCTCGCATCCAGCCCCTTAACCCTGATGTCGAGGGGCCTATTGTTTCAGCCGAGTCGAGCGTTGGCGGTACAGTGTTCTTCAATAAGACGCAAGGTTTGCACTGCGAACCCTGCGCAGTACCTACCATCGCGATAAATTAGGAAGAACAACAGAAGGTCAGTTACATCAGCCCCCCCCCCCACTCTTAATTTTTGGGTTTTCTATAGCCCACTGAATTGCACCCCAAGTGCGCTCAAATGCGCCACCGATAACAAATTTGGCCATAAACAAAAATGTTTGCACCTAATTAATAATAGAGTTATCAGCGATCGAAATGGGGGAGGGGGTTGGAGTGATTTTTCTAAACTAATAAAATTTTTTCAAATTCATCATACCTATCTTTCACAACTTCCAATGCGCTCAAATGCACCACCACTAAAAAATTTGCGCTAGCTAATTAACAAAGATATCATATTTTGGAGGAGGGGGGGAGGCAGTGTAACGTAGGTGTTAAACCTTGAATAGCGATGTGCGATATAAAGTTGCGGACATGGATTCATTCGTCTTCAAATGCGCACAATGCGACATACATTTTTTTTGAAAATTTTGGAAATGTGCTCATATGCACGACTTTCCAAATTAGCAAAAAACAATAATCAACCCCCTCATTATCGCTTGTTACAATCCACTATCTGATTATATATCTCAACTCCCTTATTACCACTTGTTACGATCCACTATTCGATGATATCTCCAAATAACTTAAATTGCATTATACAAATTTATAATTGTCTCTTCGTAAATGATTTCATATGCGCTCATATGCGTCAATTTTAAAATTAAAATGAAACCCTAAACACTCCCCCCACCCCAATTAACACTTCCTACCGATCCACTACCCAATGATATCTCCAAATAACCCAAATTGCAATATAAAAATTTATAATGATCTCCTCTGATAGGATTTTGAATGCGCTCATATGCGCCACTTTCGAAATTGACATAAAAACATAATCAATCTTCTCTTTACCACTTGTTACGATTTACTATCCGATGATATCTCCAAATAACTTAAATTGCAGTATAAAAATCTATAATCGTCTTTTCGGATAGGATTTAAAATGATCTGATATGAGCCACTTTCGAAATTAAAAAAAAACAGAATCAACTTTCTTATTACCACTTGTTACGATCCACTATACGATGATATCTCCAAATAACTTAAATCGCTGTATACAAATTTACAATTGTCTCTTCGTATAGGATTTCAAATGCGCTCTTATGCGCCACTTTTGAAATTGACAAAGAACCATAATCAGCCCCCTCATTACCACTGGTTACGCTCCACTATCCGATGATAGTGAGATCATTACTCGTGCAGAAATCGCCTGGAATCTTCTCGGTCTCAGGCTTGGGCCAGGCCGGAGACCCCAGGCCTGGCTCTAGCTTATATTTCTCAACGGCTCGACTTCGAGCCCGGCTAGATAGGTAGTAGCACAGTTCCTAAAATGTTTGGTAGATGGCGTTGGATTATTCTGTAATTATCCAATATCCTCTACGCAACTTTGTGTTCGCTTACAGGGGTTTCATTTTAAAAAGACGCGAAATTTCTATAACAATAAAAAGCACACGTAGAGTCAGGAGACATCGAGCAAGAACTACTATGGCGCATATCTGATCATTTTTAATCCTATCCGAAGAGACGATTTTTGATTTTTATACTGCAATTTAAGTTATTTCGAGATGTCATCGGATAGTGGATCGCAACAAGTGGTGGTAGGGGGTTTGATTATAGTTTTTTGTCAATTGCGAGAGTGGCGCATATGAGCGCATTTGAAATCCTATACGAAGAAACAATTGTAACTTTTTATATTGCAATTTAAGTTATTTGGAGATATCATCGGATCGTGGATCTCAACAAGTGGTAGTGAGGGGCTTGATTATGGTTTTTTGCCCATTCCGAAAGTAGCGCATATGAGCGCATTTGAAATCCTATACGAAGAGACAATTGTAAATTTGTATACTGCAATTTAAGTTATTTAGAGATATCATCGAATAGTGGATCGTAACAAGTGGTAATTT
>NC_046664.1:110316944-110321838 GCF_010883055.1 Belonocnema kinseyi | reverse complement strand
TTTAAAACATTATATTACAAATAAAATTTCTAACGCTACGGGGTATCGAACCTATATATCCATATACCTAAATCTATCGTCTAGCAGCCGGGAGTGCTAACTAGTTAGCTAAACCGACAAGATGAAACTCTGTGAAAAAGCCATCCTCATAAGCTACAGTTTGAAAGTTAAAGTACCAGATTTTAAGCTCTCTTTTTCTAATTATTTATTATTATGCGACGTTATGTAAATGTAAAATACATGAAATTTTAACAGGAATATTAATACAGTATTTTTTAAATAAACAATTTTAAATTATTACGATTTTTCTTCGCGTTATATTTTTCTTTTTCGTTTTAGACTGCGTTACAACTTTTGTCAAATGACAGGAAATCTTTCGCGTAAGATTTGTTTTGTAGGTGCTAAAAGTGACACTTGGCGCAATAAAGTGCCGATACTGGGCCAATCATTGGTGAAGGATCGGTAAATATAAATAGCCAATATAGGCTGCTAGCACGGGCTCAACATTGGGCTGATTTAAATAAAACATGGTTTGCCCTCGTAAAAGTGACACTTATGCCCCGTAATGTACAGTCACTGTGCCATACTTTGGATGATCCTCGTGAAACATGGTTCCCCGTCCTAAAATTGAGACTTGGAAATTCAACTCACTTTAATTATATTAACAGCAACAAATTGTTGGATAGTAAAAATGTAATTATATTCGCTAAAGTTAAAGGAATATGAAACTTTAAAATATTTTCGATTTCAGCTTTGTGACTTTTCACAGTCGTAAAATGAACAATTACCAAAAAATGGTTTTTGACCATAAAATCGGATTTTGGGGACGTATAGTAAATTTCGCATTTGACACATTTTTAGAAATGCACCTAAACAAATGAATTTTTGACCTGAAAAATTTGGAAACGTCCTGAATTTTTTCCCACAAACGCTAGAAAATTTGTATATGTTTTCAAGTATTTTTCTTCACATTCAGTATTTTACCTATACCTGAGGGGATAAATTTCCGAATATCTGAATTCTTCGATTATATTCAAACTTCGTATACATATGTACTTTGACGCGCTGATTACGAATATGATAGTTAAAATTGGCGACAAGCTGATTTTCATAGTAAAACCATGAAAAACCCATAAAATAATGGTTTTTTTTGCGTTTATCTGAGCCAATATTCCAAATCTTAGAAACAAAAGTTATAGATTTCATTAAAATATATTTTTTTTGTAACATACACTTTTTTGTAAGAGTGATAATTTTCGCGAAAATTAGTGATAATCGATTTTCATTTTTAAAAAATCCATAAAAATCATAGCTTATTGCGTTCATCTAAGCTAATACACAAAATATCGCTGAACATTTTGCTGAAAGTTGTATATCTCGTCAAATTACACATTTTTGTCTTAAACATTTTTATCTGCGAGTGATAGTTTTCGCGAAAATTAGTGATTCATCGATTTTTATTTTTTAAAAAAACTTAAAAATCAAGGTTCTTTGTGTTTAGCTCAGCCAATACACAAAATTTTGCAAACTATCTTCAATAAAAGTTTTAGACTTCATTAAGATGCAAACTTTCTGTTTCAAACATTTTTTCCCACACCCCACAGGACCTGCAAAAGGGGTAGGGGTTTTGAGCAACATTATTTTTGTGACGAGACACAGGGGTGCCTTCCTGCCCCCATTGGACCTGGAAAAGGGGCAGGGGTTTGACCAACATTATTTCTGTGAGCAGCCACAAGGATGCCTTTCCGATCCCCACGGGACATGGAAAAGGGGTAGGGGTTTCAAAATTATTGCTTTGACCAGCCACAGGGGTGCCTCCCTTCCCCACGGGACCTGGAAAAGGAGTAGGGGTTTCACCAATATTATTTCTGTGGCTAGTCACAGGGATGCCTCTCCGACCCCACGGGACCTAGAAAAGGGGTGGAGGTTTGTCCAACGTTATTTTCATGATTAGCCACAGGGGTGCCCCTATGGGCCTGGGAAAGGGGTAGGTGTTTCGACATTATTTTCTTGACCAGTCACTGGGGTGCCCCACCCCCACGGGATCTGGATAAGGTGTAGGTGTTTCAACATTATTTTGTTCACAGGATCACAGGGGTGCCTTACCCCCCAGGGGACCTGAAAAGGGGTAGGAGTTTGAACAACATTATTTCTGTGACCAGTCACAGGGATGCCTTCCCGTCCCCACGGGACCTGGATTGGGAAGTCGGTGTAGAAAATTTGACATTTTGGGCAAAATCCAGTGCCCCACGGGACCTGGAAAAGGAGTAGGGTTTCACCAACATTATTTCTGTGACTAGTCACAGGGATGCCTCCTCGCCCCCACTGGACCTGGAAAAGGGGTGGGGGTTTGTCCAACATTATTTTCGTGATTAGCCACAGGGGTGCCCCCCATGGACCTGGAAAAGGGGTAGGTGTTTCAACATTTTCGTAACAAGTCACTGGAGTGCCCCACCCCCACGGGATCTGGATAAGGTGTAGGTGTTTCAACATTATTTTGTTCACAGGGTCACAGGGGTGCCTTAACCCCCTTCCCCCCCACGGGACCTGAAAAAGGGTAGGTGTTTGAACAACATTATTTCTGTGACCAATCACAGGGATGCCTTCCCGTCCCCACGGGACCTGGAAAAAAAGTAGGGGTTTGACCAACATTATTTCTATGACCAGTCACAAGGGTCCCTTCCCGCCTCCAAAGGACCTGATAAAGAGGTAGCGAGCAAATCTTTTTTAATGGGAAGTGAAAAATATTTTTTCTCGCTTGAAACTGGCGCATCTGTGTATGAATGTATGAATGTATATATGTATGAATGTGAAGGTGGTTTTCATTTCCAGAGGAAATAAATCTGTATTTTTTTTTTCGAAATTCAAATATTCAGGTGCCACCGAGCACTTCAAAATCCCATTTCATTAACATGGGGAAAATTCAGATTTTTCAAAAATGGAACACATGGTACAGGGTTTCATCGAAACGTGCGAAGTATTGTTTGAATATTTATGGCTTTAGGGTCAGGTGAATTGAAACTAATTAAGTTATTTCAAATATTTCGGCACACAATGATCGACCCCATCAGTGAGTTTCATTTAATCTGTGAAAAGTACATAATATCTTCTGGGTCCACAGTTTTACAATAGTAAGCATTAATTTTTTCAGTGAAGTATATGTAATTAAATAAAAATTTTTATTATTTTATTCCTTTTTTGGTATTTTTGAAATAATCTATACGATAAATATTATCACAAATTGTAAGAAACCTTATGCAGCTGTAAATTGTGTTATAGTAGGCAAATATACTTTAAATAAATGTAATGCTTAAATAAATTTTTGCAGTAATAAGAATAATGTCAAGAAACATTTCATTTAAAAATTATTAGTTCAAATAATGTTTTCCTTCATTTCTCGTCTATCAATTTGGTTTGAAAAAGTTTTATGTTTTCGAAACTGGTTCAATTTTAAAAGTAAAATCATTTCAACAAACACAATGTAGTGAAAACTAAATTTGCCAAAGAAAGATTGTAGTTGCATAATAATTATTAAATTTTTGTTGTGTTTTGTTTGTATGTCTTTAATTAAAATGTACTGCATTTCTTTATTATTATTTTTATTTTTATAACATGAAATTCCATTCGAAATTATCAAAATTGTTGTAATTGGCAATAATTTATAAGTACCCAATGGACACTAAATTTGGCGACGTCTTTACGACATCGTTACGACATATTTACGACAACTTTACGACATCCTATGTCCGTGTCGTTTCGGTGTCTTTACGATATCGTAAAGACATCGTCAGATCATACGACTTATTTACGATATCGTAAAGACACCTTAACGACATTGACATAGGATGTCGTAAAATTGTCGTAAAGATGTCGTAACGATGTCTTAAAGACGTCGCCAAACTTTGTGCCCACTGGATATTCTTTAAAGTGCACGTTATTCTTCAAATATTGTATTGTGACATAATTTGGAAAAAAATAACAAAATTTAATTAAAGACATACAAACAAAATTCAACACAAATCCAATAATTATTATGCAACTACAATCTTTCTTTGGTAAATTTAGTTTTCAGTGCATTGTGATTGTTGAAATGATTTTACCTTTAAAATTGAACCAGTTTCATAAACATAAATCTTTTCCAAAGAAAAGTTGTATACGAGAAATTAAGGAAAACATTATTTGAACTAATAATTTTTAAATACAATGTTTCTTGACTGTTTAATGTTTATGTTTATAAATATTAATTTTGCCAGATCAGGAATAGACAGAGAAAAATCGTTAGAAATAATTAATATTTCAAGTTTTATTTCAAGTATAGAATGCTTGGCAGACTAAGACCATTTTTGAAAACCACATAGATCACTGACTCGTTTATATAAACATTTTTGTAAGATGTAAGATCTAATGTCTTTATTGAGTTAATCACTTTACTGATCCGAAAAGATCGGACAACGTTCTATTGCGATTCACTGCTGCTCGCACACTGGTTTTCTCAAGTGACAAGACTATCATCACACACTTAAACTGAGAAATCACGTGACTTCAAACATTCATTTATATAATAAGGAAACCGAAAATAGCTTTGAAATAAGCGATGACGATAAATTGAACAATTTTTAATCGTAGAAAATCTCATAAAGACGGAACATTAAAACTTTAAACATACCGCCCGCCTCGTGAGTGATAACTGCACGATGAAGTGTTTTGTAAATCTTTCTGCCACGACCGGAAGCAAAGCGAACATTAAATGGGCCTGCATAGTCCACACCAGAATTTGTGAATTTGTGAATGGACTAAAACGAAAAATCGATCTTTGAACCATGGATTTTCAAAGTTTAGACATTTATTCCACCGGTTAGTGAGATTCCAGGTTAATTACAGACTCGAAAAGCTT
>NC_046664.1:110310317-110316844 GCF_010883055.1 Belonocnema kinseyi | reverse complement strand
TAAGGACAACTGCAGAATTTCACCGGGATCGGGTGCTAATCTGAAAAATTGCACCCGCTCCCAGCGAAATCGCGATAAAATTTTAGCCACAACCACATCTCACGACCGTGATATATGTGGTTATAGTCTGTAACGGAATCAATATGACGATCCGGCAAAAATTTCGTGCACCCTGAGAACACGAAGCAATCCAAGAACTACCGCCTTCTGCATTTTTCCCGCAAGTGTTTTAGCATATTGTTGACACGCAGGGATGCTTTTCAGGCTATTAACGAGTGAAAGCTTGGCACCCCCAAGAGCGCCGATGATAAGGATGATTAGTTTCACAGAATATTCTGGGTACAGTCGTTGCAACTCCTTTATAAGGTATCTATACCTATCTTTCTTCTCATTCTCCTTGGCTATGATGTTTTTATCAGCTGGTGCCGAAAATTCGATAACGAACATGGTTCGCTTCTCGAAGTCAAGAAGAACCATGTCTGGCCTCGAGTGCGCAACAGAAGCAATTGTCAAGAATATAAAGTTCGAGTACATGCGGCACTTCCCATTATCGACAATTGACTCGATTTCCCTAGGAGCGTTTATAGGAGTGATATTAAAGTTAATGCCGTAAGAGTGACAGAGATGGCAATAAAGCACTCTTAGTGCCGCATTGTTCCTTTGGATGTAGGTCGTTCCCGCATGAGTTGGGCAACTAGATGATATGTGAGCTAAATGCTCGGGGTGTACATGGCACGCCCTGCAGCTATCATCGGGAATGTCTTGGCTCAGATGTGGCGCCCGGTATGTTAAGGTGGAAATGACACCGTCGTGGCATGCAAAAATGAAACCCTCCGTACCTGACTTCAATCCGGGCGATTTAAGGAAAGCAAACGTTAGCTCACACAACATTGACTGATCCTCCACATTTCTCTAGAAGATACCGTGCATCTCTTATCGAGGAGCTGTTCACGAAAGTTTTTCTCTTGTGCTTTCTCAATCCGCGCTTTCAGGAGTGAGTACTCGAGATAGATAAGATTTGATGCATTTTGCTCACCACTAATACTGAAGTTAAGACCAAGTGTTTCAGCAGCCTCCTCCGCTGCTTTGTACAGAAACGCTCCTTTGTCCACTTATTCGTGATTCCTGACCATTTTAAGAAGAGGGTCTCTTCCATTTGCGACTCTATGTGCTGTACCCAGAATAATCCTGTTGTGAAGACATTCAAGGCTCAATATTCCGCGACCACCTTGACGGCATGCGATGTGTAGTCGCGGAACAGAAGACTTAAGATGCGTGCTTTTTTTCATGTGCATAACCTTTCTTGACCCGATATCAAGGGATCTAAGCTCGTTTTTCGTCCATGGAACTACTCCAAATGAATAGAGTAGTACCGGGACGGCAAGCATGTTCGTTGCAGATACTTTGTTCCTCGCCGACAGTTCGGAAGACCAAATTTGCCGGATGAGACGTTTGTATGTACTTCTGAGAGTATCCTTTATAGATTTAACATCCTGAATGCGGCTCTGTGGCACGCCCAGGTATGTATAAGTGTCTCCAGCGCAAAGGTGTCGTATAGCACTTTTATCATCGAGCTTAGGATCTTCAGGGATGCCATTAAGTTTTCCTGGCTTTAAATAAACCTTGGCGCATTTGTCTAACCCAAATTCCATTCCAATTTCCTTAGTATATCGTTCGACAATTCCTAGAGCTAGATGTAGTTGCTCTTTGTTTTTAGCATAGATCTTAAGATGGTCCATGTAAAATACATAAGTGACCTTAGACTTTAGATCTACAGGTTTGCCGCACAAGTACCCGTCGGAATGGCGAAGTCACGAGATAGTGACAATAATGTAGGGCAAAAGAGGAGTGGGCTCATAGTGTCGCTCTGAAAGACACCTCTCTGAAAGGTGACCTTGTTAGTTGTCACACGATTTTTTCAGATAAGATAGTAAATCTGGTTTTCGAAAGCGGCATCAATCTCTCTATGCACCTCACGATTTGCGGATGAACCTTTAAGCTTTCCAAAAGACAGATGATAAGTCTATGGGAGGTCGAATCGAAAGCTTTCCGATAATCAATCCAGGCCATCGATAGGTCACGCTGCACAGTGGTCTGTAATAGGAATTTACTGTTCATAATCGCCCACAGGTTGTATTTCTTAACCGATTTAAAAGTCTTTTTTTTAGAAATGCTCAGCAATTAATTTTTGAGAGAATTGTGTCTTGCTTTTTTTAAATTTTTTTCACAGAGCAACAATATATAAACAAATATAGTGACAAAATTTACCATTTTAGCTTTGTGAATTTTTATCTCAAGAAAAAATACAGATAGAAACTCACTATCAGCCGGAATTATTGCACATGCATTCATAGAACATAATTAATTTTAATAATATTAAACTTAATTATTATAAACAATTTTTATAAACAAAATCTTATTAGTGTTTTTTTATCATAGAAAAAATCGTTTATTTCACGCTAGTTGCTAATATTTTTCATAAGAGTCATAATTTGTAACAAAAAAATTAGCATGAGTTAACAAATATTGTTTTTATAAACATTTCTATAAACAAATTATTTATAAACGAGTTTTTCTTATAGCTGAATTGATTTTTCTGAACATAGATTATACATTGATTTATAACAATTTAGTTAAACAAGTCTCCTAATCAGCCGTTTCCTCGTAGAAAAAAATGTTTTTTTTCTTCAATAATTATTATAGTGATATTTGTTGCGGTGACTAACCAACGAAATAAAATAAAGAATAATTTATATGATTGTTATAAACAATTTTTGTAACAAATCTATGAATTATTTTTTTATATGCAAAAAGGACGGTCTTACGCTGAAATTATCCGACAATAAAATAACAGTGATTCTAAAATTAGATATGGGACATTAAATAATAATTTGCGTAATTGTTAATAACAATTTCTGTAGCAAACTGTCCATAGCAATAACGCTGTACTTGTGTTTTTAGAAGTCATTTATCTTTCATTTGATTTATGCAACTTCCTGAAAAATGAATGAGGAACAAGTGAAAATAAGGTGCAATAACGCTGTACTTGCGTATTCAGAAATCACTTATCTTTCATTTGTTTTGTACATAAATTCATGAAAAACAAATGAAGAACAAGTGACTCTCAACTAAAAAGTACAATTCCAGGTTCACCCCTAGGTGGGTATCTCTCGCACGCGCTCTCGCAAGAGAAATCATAATTTACGTTTATATAACTGAGAGAGGCTGCGTTGAAATTATCTTTATATGATTTGCTTTTGGCGTCATTTTAAAATATCTTCTGCAGATTTATACATTCCAATTTTTTGTATTATTATTTCTATTAAAAAATTGATACTCTCAAGGTAGGTAAGAAGGTCCTTTGTGATTTTCTTATTTCCAATAAGAGTACTGACGTGCAAGATTTTTAAAGTTTCATGCAAACTGAGTACAATCTTGATCCTGGGCATCTAAAAATAGTATCTAATCATTTGAATTTGTATTTTTTACTTATATTTCAGAAAAAATGGAAAGAATGTTTAAGTATAAAAAGTCAGTTTGAAAAGAGGTTCAAAAAGTGGCTAAAAACTGACTTGGTTGTTACTTTTTCTGGGATAAAATCAAAAGGAGGAAGAAAAAGTTCGGATACAAAATTTGAAGATGCTTCTGCTGCGACAAAGAGATAAAAATTAATATCCATTGAAGAGAGTTTTACAGATGCTGAGATACAGGATGCATTTCTGCGAAGTTTACGAAAGAATGGAAGAGAAAAAATTGCAAATGCTATAGTCGTTCTTTTGAATTCTCACGATACTGAAAATTTAAACATTTCAGGTAAATCTGACTTTGAATCATATGTGCGATACTCTTCCGAAGAAGCTTTAGCTTTAATGCAACGGGTCAGACTATCAAAGTATCAATATAATACTATTCACTTACAGGCCAAAGAAAGAAAGGCTGACATTTACCCTTCATATGTGAATGTATTAGAGATTAAAAAAGATTGTTATCCTTCAATTATTCGAATATCGGAAGAAGGAGCCATGGTTGAGATTCAGTCTCTTATTGATCATACTATTCAACGTCTTTTTAAAGATCCGAATTTATGCCTTCCGATTTCAGAGAATAGGTTAAAAATCACTTATTTGGACTTTGAAATTAAATATGGCATCGATGGACTGTCAACTGATGCAAAATACAATCAGCAGTTTAATAACAACGATTTGACCGATGGCTATTTTTCACAGCATTAATGGTGCCAATATGGTTGAAGGTAAAGCACACGGGAGAAACAGGTTAGAAGAATCCTCATAGTTCCTCGACAAAACGTTGTATACCTATCATGATTAAATATGCAAAGGAATCAAAGGAATTAACGAAATCGGAAATCAAAAATATTAAGACGCAAGTTCACAAGCTGAGACCCACAACAATTACTACGACTAATGGTGTGTATATAGTGACAACAGAAATGAAGCTAACTATGTTGGATGGAAAAGTTTGTACAGTTCTCACTGATACTCCATCATTTTCTAAAAGCTACATTTGCGAAGCGACACCATCACAAATGAATGATCTAAAGCGTGTAAAGCAGAAGAAAGAAATTGTATCCAGCTTAGAATTTGGTCTTCCTACTTTACATGCCTGGATTAGGTTCATGGAGTGTATACTACATAATGCTTATCGGTTACAAATCTGCAAATGGAGCATATGCAAGAAAGAGGATAAAGAAACGAAGAAAGATTCTCGAATGTTGATCAAGTTTCAGAAATAACTGGAGTAAATAAAGAACTCATTAAAATGTTTAGAATCATACTACAAATGTTAGTTAGTAGCAGAAAAATTTCTCCTCTCTTTTTCGACGAGTATGCTTTTAGGACAGCAAAACTGTATGTGAGCTTATATCCATGGTACTACATGCCTTCTTCAGTTCATAAAATACTGCTAGATGGGGGAAAAGTTATGGAGAATTTTATGCTGCCAGTTGGCATGTATTCCGAAGAAGCTTTTGAAGCTAGGAACAAGGATATTAAGTATATTCGACAGTTCAACACACGAAAAATCTCTCGATTGCATACTATGCACGACCTAATTCACAAACTCCTTGAGTCCTCAGATCTTTTCATTGCATCCTTGAAGCCTGAATGAGAAAAAGTTGGACTTGAACATGAACTCGATGATCTAATAGAACAATTCGAATCTAAAAATGATTCGAGTTCTAAGTCGTAATTTATTCATTTTAAGTTTTTTATAATAATCTCATTATTATTAAAATTATCAATTTTTTCATTGATTCAATAACACAAATAAGATTATCACAAAAATGATTGAAGAAAAAATAACTTTTTCTACGACCAACCGCAGATTGTCACGCATTGTTTTAAAATTGTTATTAACAATTGCTCAAATTATTATTTAATGTCCCATATCCAATTTTAGAATCACTGTTAGTTTATTGTCGGATAATTTCAGTTGGAAAACCGTCCTTTTTGCATGTAAAAAAAATAAATCATAGTTTTGTTAAAAAAATGGTTTATAATAATCATATAAATTATTCTTTATTTAATTTCGTTGGTTAGTCACCGCAATAAATGCCACTCTAATAATTATTGAAGAAAAAAACATTTTTTTCTACGAGGAAACGACTGATTAGGAGACTTGTTTAACTAAATTGTTTTAAAAAATCTATATTGTTTATGTTTGATAAAGCTTAAAGTATATAAATGGGATTAAAGACAATTGTGAATCACTTTTGTTCAGAAAAATCAATTCAGCTATGAGAAAAACTCGTTTATAAAGAATTTGTTTATAGAAATGTTTATAAAAACAATAGTTGTTAACTCATGCTAATTTCTTCGTTACAAATTATGACTCTTATGCAAAATATTAGCAACTAGCGTGAAATAAACGATTTTTTCTATGATAAAAAAGCACTAATAAGAATTTGTTTACAAAAATTGTTTATAATAATTAAGTTAAATATTATTAAAATTAATTATGTTCTATGAATGCACGTGCAATCATTCCGGCTGATAGTGAGTTTCTATCTGTATTTTTTCTTGAGATAAAAATTCACAAAGCTAAAATGGTCAATTTTGTTACCATATTTGTTTATATATTGTTGCTGTGTGAAAAAAATTTTAAAAAAGCAAAGCACAATTCTCTTAAAAATTAATTGCTGAACATTTCTAAAATAAAAGACTTTTAAATCGGTTAAGAAATATGACCTATGGGCGATTATGAACAGTAAATTCCTATTCCAGACCGCTGAGTGTAGGCGCGCTCGAACTTGTGAGCGGAGCGAGCCATGTACGCAGCGCGCGGTGTGAATGTGCCCACGAATTGGGCGGATTTTAATAAAATTTGGATTACCTTCACCACATTTGGAGCTAAGACATTCCCGATGATAGCTACAGAGCGTGGCATGCACACCCCGAGTATATAGAACACATACGAGGGTGGATTGATAAGTTTCCGGCCTGACCAAGAAAAACAACGTTTTTAAGAATTTTTTTTTTTATTTCTCAACATAATCTCCTCCAAGGCTG
>NC_046664.1:110276947-110310217 GCF_010883055.1 Belonocnema kinseyi | reverse complement strand
AGCTATCTAAGGATGGTACTATAGAACGCCACCTCAAGGTAGGCCTAGTGGCGCCATCTCTTGGTCAGGCCGGAAACTTATCAATCCACCCTCGTAAGTACAGTCTACTCTCTTATTTTTTCATTTAGTCTTATCACCTTGGGCGTTAATATCCCAGATAAGAAAACAATTTTTAAAACTGTACCTTGCATGTTAATTTCTGAATTATTTTAACTAAAATTAATCATAAAAAATCATATATTTTAATTACTGAGCTATAAGCAAAAATACTAGTTGCGCCGTTCTATTCTATTGAAAAAATATATGAAGTCCATGTAGGAGAAAGGGTTCGGTTGTGAGCATCCTTTTGTTTTTGGATCATAACTTTTGACTAAGTGCATATTATTCGGACATATGGCTATCTATGTAAAGTTAGAGACCTTAGCTAATTACTTATAAAGGAACTACACCGATTCCGTCGGATATAATTTTTTTTTTAATTTTGTAAAGTGGTCATTTTTGACAACAATTTTTCTTGGTTCGGTTGTGAGCACCATTGGAAAATCCGCTTAAAATGGGGAAATATGAAGAAAAACCACCACGAGTATTAAAAAAATGAATGTTTATTTATCTTGAAAGTCTGAATTGACATTATTCTTCGTCTGAAGCACAATACTGACATGTGAAGTAGCTGGCGCGCATGCCAGCATACTTTAGATGGACGGGCCGATCGCATTCACTGCTCACAACCGAATTTGGCAGCCATCTTGAGAAGTGGTAAAAAAATGTTTGGTGTCAACATATTGGTAGCAATCGATATTGAATCACGAAGTATAATCAATTTACTGAATGAATATGCATTGCACTTACCTTCTCGATTGATTCACTTCGATTTATAACATTATTCATTGGTATTGGTATTGTATTGGTGGGCGGGCGAGCCCGTGAGCCCCCCCCCCCCCCCCCCTGGTGCTAAAAACTAAGAAGTCTATTGTGCCACTCCCGTGTAAACTTCTCGAAAATGACCAGCAACCAGCGTGCGATAGTCCCCTCGACATGGAGCCTCTTATACGGATATCACTGATCCTTTTTCGAGTCTCTCGAATTCGCTCAGTGATTTCCTCCTGCTTGGAAGCCTGGCGCGCTATCGTCTGAGTCACCGGGACTCTATATTATAACACTTTTAAAAAGTTTTTAAACAATTTTGTGATTTTTTTCAAGCACAGAAAAAAGTTTGTTAATAGCACAAAGCAGACGCGTCTGTTTGCTACGGTATTTGACACAAAAAGAATGTGCTGTCATAATACACAAATGACAATTATCAGAAAAACCGCATCTGCTATATGTTAAAAGATACGCAAGGGTACTCACCACCAAACCATGCTCACAACCGAACCTCTTCCCCTGTTGAAATTTTTTTTTAAATAATTGCACATGTACAGTATAAATAAATAATTACGCTTTACATAATTAAATTTCTATCTAGAAAGTGAATTATGTTATTTTCTTCTTTGAAAACTAAAGAGTATAGTTCAAAAAAAAACTTGGTGCTTTACACCTTTTTTGTAAGATGCAACGTTTTTAAGTTGCACAGATACAAACAATTCATTTTAATAAAACTGACATATTTGCCAAATTATACCAAAAAATTATTCCTACAAAATTTAAAAATTGTGCAAAACTTACTTTAAAAGACAATTGAATTATAGATTCAAAAATACTTTTTATAAATTGTTATTTAAAAAACGATTATTTCGAATAGAATTTCTGATGAGAAACAGTAGTTTTTTAACAATAATTTATGAGAAGTATTTTAGATTCTGTTACAAAATAATAATTTTTCCAATAACTAAGGACGTTGCTAAAATAATTTTTGCATATTCTTTTGAAAAAATAACTGAGATATTCTTGATTATCGACCTTCTAGTAGGTTCTGAGGTTCTTAAAGAAATATTATAATGATGGTGATTCGATTAACTTCTGAAACAATTTTCTATTGATTGAATATAATTTTAAATGTTAAGATGGTTTTTATGTAAATTCTTTTGGAATTAAAAGAAACACATTTTATTCTAAGTCACATTCTTATATTTTACTTTAATATTTTCATCAATATTTTATGTACAGAAATGCGAACTTAAAAATACCTCAGTGACCCACAAAACTTCGATTAACGGGGGCTTGGTGTCGGGGGTGGCAGGCGGTTAGTTTCAACCAAGAGTCATAGCTGGTTAGTGTTTTATGCTGAGAAGTTTAACCAACCTTCAGCAGCGTTGTGATAGAAGGGAGTTCATATGATCTCATTTTCAAATTTCCGGCCCACAATGGGAAAAAATGACCTTTTTTGGTTCAAAATAACGTACAGCCCACAAATATTGATCGACTTAAACAAAAAATATTGAAAAAACTGTAAAGATTTCTAAGAGAGTTGTCGAGCAAGATTTTTTAATTAGGTTTTGAATTTTTTATAAATAAACAAATATGACGAAAAAATGGCAATTTTCAATAGAAAATTCGTTTTTTTCGATATACATTTTTTTAAATTCGGAACTTTATGACATTTGCAGAAAAATTCATAATTTGTTTATTAATCTTATGATCTTTTAACAAATTTAATGAATAAATGCATTATTCGGGCATTTGTCGGCAGAAAAATTCGGGTTTTTCAATGCCAGTCTTTTCAGATGGGAACTTGATGGTAATTTTACCAACATTCATAATAAGTTGATACATTTTATTATTACTTCAAACAAATTTGATGAACAAATGCATTAATCAGGCATTTGTCTACAGAAAAATTCATTTTTTTCTACGTCAACAATTTTAATTAGGATTTCGAAAACAAATTTTCCCTCGACAGATGCTCGAATAATGCATTTTTTTATTCAAATCATAAGATTAATCAACAAATTATGATTTTTTTTCTAAAATTATCATAAATTTCGGAATTGAGAAAAATTAACATAGAAAAAAAATATTTCTACAGAAAAATTCCTGATTACTGCATTTGTACATTAAATTTGTTTATAATGTAAGCAATTATAATCAAAAGAGACATTTTTTTTACATAATATTGTTTCGATTCCAATTTCTTGCAACATAACTTGAAAAAACGTGTTTTTATGGAAAATCGTAGAAAACATTTTTTCAACAAATAATTTGTTGATAACAAATTTTTTTGTATATTGTCTAACATTGGAATATCTTTAACTAATACTATTTTATGCAACTTAAACGATTTTAACCATTATCCTGTTATTGACGAGCACCGGGAACGTCAAATAGAAAAAGGCCATTTTTTCGTCATATTTGTTTATTTATAAAAAAATTGAAAACCTAATTTAAAAATCAGGCTGGACAACTCTCTTCGAAATCTTATTAGTTTCTCCTCTAATTTTTTTGTTGAAATTGGTGAAGATTTGTGGGCTGTACATCATTCTGAACCAAACAAGTAATTGTAATGTAATGCAAAATGTAATATTTGATTTTCCATTATTTTTTTATGCTGTCAAAATTTGACTTTTCGATTATTCAAAAAATTTCTAAAAGTTGGTAAAATACTCTTATAGGATATTAAAAAAGAAACATTTTTCTTCTCTTGACTTTTTTCCATATCGTGCGTTATTTGGCTTAAAATGTTGATTTTCGTGTGTTTTTTGGAATTTTGTAAATGCTATAACTCTGGTAAATTTTGGTTTTATAGAGAAAAGTTATAAGGATAAATTGTTCGTCTGTTTGAATACTATGAATATACGTACAGGAAATTTTTTATCTTTGAAAAAAGTGGTTTCAAACATTTTCAAAATACGCTCACTTTTTGAATTTTTATCAAAAATGGCTGGCTAACGAACTTGACCTTTATTTTAGAACACTAAAAGAGTATACCAAAGGCCAATCCAATCTTTCAATTCTTTCGAAGGTTATCGTGCTATAAACTAAAAATCTACAGACACACAGACACACTCTCAAAGAGACAGGCAGTCACACAAACACACAGATAGGCAGACATATTCATAAAAACCTGTTTTTCGGATTCATGGCCTCTCAAAACGTGGACATTTGACAACCGAAAAATTAAAAGAAGCTGTTTGTGAATCATCCTAATATATATAATAGAGTGCTCCCTGAACTGTACCTAAATATTGGGAAGCCAGCTTCGCTCAAGTTTGCCTAGCAATGTACCTTTTTATATAAAAAGTGAATTTAAAAAAAAATTGTACATTTCAAAATTCTTATTTTTGAAAACAGTTTTAATTATTACAAAAAATTTCATCATCACCATAGAATTCTTGGTAAAATTTCGCATTTTAAAAACTAGTTTTAATTTGAATTTGCTTGAATTTTAAAAGAACCATCAACTATAAAAAATGCGAAATCTCAACTGGCACGGTTAAAAATAAAATAAATTTGAAAACAATGAGTTAAAAAAGTTTGTAGAGCTTATGTTTCCCGCCCCTAACCTATATTATTTTCGAGATTCCACACCCAACAAGTGTCAAATGACAGCTCTGCCATTGTTATTCAAATTTTTAAGAAACTGAAAAGACATTTTCTTCCACACTTGTGACATAGCATACTATTATTAAAACTTCCGAATAAAGGAAACTTATTATTAAACTCTCATTTCAGCAGCATTTTTTTCTTTTTAATTTAGAATCCGAATCTCCTGTTTTATGGACAATTTGGCATATTAAAATTAAAAACAAACTCTAATACCAAGAGTCATAAATTCACGATTCTTCAAGAAAGATTTAGAGTCCCATAAATAAGTCGGTGATGCTGATGCTTGAAGGAAAATTTGCTTCAAAATTAATCACCTTGCGAAAATTTCAATATCTAAATTTTACAAGGGACATGTCCATTACTCTTTCAGAAATTTCGTGATAAATCTCGAGAGAATTAACGAGCAGCGAAGATGACACTGGGTCTCCATCTTTTCTTTCCTTTTCCTTCCGAGGGATCGTTTGCCAAGGCCGTGAAATATAGCCCGAAACTTTTCTCAAACTTGAGAGTTTTCTGGTAAATCATATTCTCCCATTGCAGAATATCACTCGGAAAAGCGAGGGTGAATAACGGCACCAACATCGGTGAGATTCTGGAGAAAAAAGCGTTAAAGTTACACACTATATAAAAAGCAGTTATTAGGAGGGGGAGGCAAACTTAGCATGAGCTTCCAATTTTTACGCCTTCATAAGATTTAGTCGTCAAAATATGTATATGAATATTCGTATTTTTTTAAATTAAAATAAATTCATTGAATAATAATATTTTCCATTTGTATTCTTCGAAAATCAAATTTTCTTTTACATCTTGAAAGTTCTTGGTAACCTTTTAGATTCTATTGAAATTGACTAATATTTTACGGATTCTACTAAAATTTCGTTGATTTCTTCTATGTGAAATCGCTTCCATAGTAGTATGAAACATTGTACCTTATACTCAACCTTTAATTTTAAACGATTTTTCTAATGATATGAGGGAAGTACAAAGACCGAGAGCCTATCACCAATGAAATATGCAAAGTTTTGATCTATTTTTGAGAAATCTTTATGATTTTTTGTTTTTTAAGTACATTAACAATTTTCCAAATATTTTAAGAACCATCGAAAAAAATCAAATTGGTTAAAATTTTGGGCGATTTTCATTTGATCGCGGTCAACCTGCTCGTCTTACCCTCTCCAATCGACTTCCCCTCACGTCGCTGACTGAGCGAGAGCGCTGTGTCGAGCCTTGCTAGCGGGGGTACCTTTGTCCTAATGAGAGATAAAATACCAAACATTAAAATCTTTTAATGTTTCAATCAGCAATTTAAAAATATTATATTCGCAATCTACTTTTTTGCGATTCCAGCGATATGTCAGTTGCAATTAATGGATCAAAATAAGAATAAATTATCGCAGATTTTAGTTTAAGTTTTGACCCTGGCTATCTAGAATTATGGAATTTTCTGTAGTATAGTTAAAAATGAAAAAGTTTATTTTATAGAAAATTCGTCTGTTGACAATTCAACTGCTGAATTTTGATAAAAAATAAACTTTAAAAAATTCAACTGTTGAAAATTGTAGAAAATTCGTGTGTTGTTAATTAAACTGTGGAATTTTGTACAGCAAATTTGCCTCTGGGAAATTTAAATTTGCAATTTCAACAGAACATATAAATTTTTACCCAATTTCCTACAAAAGAGCGATAATCTGGAGAAATTTTGGTTAAAAAATAGAAATTTACGCGTAGCCGGTAATTTTACCAGACCGGGAAATTTTACTATGTACAGCGTGAGTTCTTTTTTTACACACTCTGAACGTAGTGATTTCCAACATGTCGTTTGAATTCATGCGAAGTCATAGAATTAAACCAGTATGAGACGTCATTCTACACAATATGTGGAAATTTGATTTCTAACCTTTAATTTTAATGTGTCTACAATGACATTTTATACGTGTAAATTTACACTTTAAAGTGAAATTTTAAAAGTATTTTTTACAGTGTATACGTTTTTGTGGTCGGTGAATCTGAATCCCGGGTTGGTTTGACTCGGTCAGGTCGCATTTCGTTCCTAACCTCAAAAAGATGATGGAAGTTGCAACATACATGGTAACACCCAGAAAGCAAAGTGGTTATATATTTTCAGGGTCGCTGAGTTCAAATTTCAAGGTCGTTTGACTCGGCGAGGTCGCATTCCATTCATAACCTAAAAAAATTAAAACACTGAAAACTGTTCTCGACATAAATTGTTTGTATTCAGCGTCCGATACATAGAACTTGTTAGTCATTCTTTGATCATGGCTATCAGTCTGTAGCACAAAATCCTGCTGCCTTTGCGGATACTGTGACAATGACAACTGCCCCGAAAGGGGATCTGTAGAATTATTGTTCTGAGATTTGTTGAGTTAATGAAGCCAGTAACTTAGGCGAGTTTTTCTTAACCCATATGGCACCTTCAAACAAAAAATTTCCAGTTTCTCTTTCCAAGCATACATGCAACAAAGACGCCATTGCTTTTTGCTAAATTTGTAGCAAATACCAGCCCTCAACAAATCGAAAAATAATTTCTGCGAAAATTGAACAAATTTATCAAGAATGTTTTGGTCTTAAAATAACGTACGAAAAATGGATACCACACAAAAGTATGTGCAGCGTCTTCTAAGATGTTACATCGTTAGGATTTAAATAGACGTTCTAAGGACATGAAATATAACAAACCTACGTTGTGGAAAGAGCCATTGCATCAAAGGGATTTTTACTTTTGTATGAATAACATTACAGGTTTCAACAGAAAAAATAAGCAAACATTTGTTTATACCAATGTCAAAACAGTAGAAAACCCAAAAATATCTAGCTGCAATGAGAGAAATTCTGATGTAAGAAATGATTCCGATGAAGTAGACGAATCGAGGAAAAACATTGAATCAGAAGAAGAAAATGATTTCGATGAATATAGTGGTGAATCGGAGCATCACGAAAATGACGACGATTACATCCCAGGTAAAGGCAAGGATAAAGTGTTCCAAGTTACATCACAGGAGAAACTGAATGACTTGGCAAGAGATCTAGGGCTACCAAAAGATGGAGCAGAACTTCTTACGTCTTTTATGAAAAAAAAGAACTACCTAGGAAAAGATGAGAAAGTTGATTTTATCCGAAACAATGAAGTAAAATTTAGAAAATACTTCACGAAAATAAACGACCCATTGCTGGTGTATTGTAACGATGTGCAAGGGTTAATGGATAAACTGAAACCAGGTGTTTGCAAGGATGAGGAGTGGAGACTTTTTATTGATTCTTTTAAAAAAAAAACTAAAGGGAGTATTAATTCGCAACATGAATAAGTACGCTCCTATACCAATATCTCTTTCAGCTATTCTCAAGGAAACTAACCAAAATCTCGAATTTGTTTTGAAAAAGATCAAGTATTCAGAATTTATTTGGAGAATTTGCAGAGATTTTAAAATTTTGGGTTTGGTATTAAGGTAACAATCAGGTTTTACAAAAAATATATGTTTTTGTGTTTGTGGGATAGCAGGGATAGTTAGTCAATCCAGACAGAGTAATTCTACCTCCTCTCCATATTTAATTGGGTCACATGAAGCAATTTGTTAAGGCTCTTAACAAAGAAGGCAAATGTTTTGAATATTTACAGCAAAAATCGTACGTCAGACGTAAAAGTGCACGAGGCGCGTAGATAATGATTTTGTTGCTATATATTTTTTTTGTCTGCTTACGAGCGGTAGATTTGACATTTTCTTTACGATGAATAGTTCTAGGTTATAGCGCTCTGTTGTTTCGCTTGTGTGATCTTCTGTTTCTTGTCTAAAGGCGGTCCCAGATTGCGTATATCAGTTGAATTGTGTTTCACTTATGAAGCTCTCATATCGAAGTATTTCGTCATCGAGTGCAGTTGTGGTATAGCTCTCATATTCTGCTACTCACTCGCCATCTTGTCGGGGTATCCACATCTTGGTGCGGGCGTACCTTAGACGTGCAGGTGGAGTTTTATTGTTTCAGGATTAAATTTCACACATGGAGCGGTCATTATGGCATGTTACCTCACGCCTGTGACTATGTGGACGTGAGTCTCTTAGTGATAGATGCGTGCATGTAGTCAGCAATACTTACAGTTTTTTATTTTATAGGTGCGAATAAAACAAAATGAGACAGACTAAAGCAGAAGAATTGTTGAAATGAAATTTGGAAGATGTAGAAAGAATGAAAGGGCTTTTCCTATCCTCCCTCCTTAAATTTTTTTATCGTCCTCCATGAAAAATTGAAATGGTTGGTTTCTAGTCTTCATGTTGCTACATCTTGCGTTGACGAATAACGAAGACATGCATTTCAATTTTTTGTTATCGTTGTTAGAAGTATTTTCGACTTTTTGGCCTTTTCTTCTTCCACAATATATTTGTAATATTAATATCATTATGGCGAAGGTCAATGATATCCGAAATATAGTATTATTTTTTTGTTTTGTGGCATTGTTGGTTTTTTTTCCAGGCTTAGTTGTTGCCTTTTGATTTTTTCCAATGGCTTTCTATTTTGAAATTTCTTTCCAATTCCTGATCGAAATTTATGGCTTTGTTCTTCTCCTCCTTCTCTTCTTACCATTTTGTCAGAAGGCGGCTGTTTCGCTGCTGGTGTTCTCTAGTCACTGTAGGCGCTTATATCTAACACAGATAGACAATTATATAAAATTTCTAGTTAGGTTTTTAGTTATTGGTATTAATTATAGTAATTCTGATGTCACTTATTTATTTTCTTAGCCTATCTAATAAATTCTCTCATTTCAGCACATAAAACTTCTTAGGTAAAATTCCTCACTCACGCCCTTTTTATCAAAACACATAATTTAGAATGTTTGTTTCCTTATGCTATTGTAGTTGAACTTTTTGTTCATGTTCGCGAATTCATTATATTGAGTATCTAATAGCAATTTTATACTTTTTACGTGGTTGTTTCACAACAATAATTTGCTTTTAAGGATTCTAAAATGTTGATGTAATCTTTATCCATATTATGGAATTTGTCACTGATGATGGTTTGTAAGGGTAAAATTTGAAAATGGTAGGATTTCTGGGGAGAAGAGACAGTTGATTCGTAAAACTTTAGAGTCTGCTTGTCTTCTTCGATTGCAATACAAATGTAGCTTCCGACTGGTTTTGCATTAAAGGCGTTCCTCCGACGGTGAAATCTTATCAGAATAGGATTAAATTGCAGCCATAATATACGATGAAGTGGTTGCCATTTTATTCTCCTTTTAGGCGTTCCTCCAGTTATCTAGGTGGAACCTGATTATGAGAAGATTAATTTTCATATAAGAAGCGGCTATGATGAAATGATGCATTCATAATATGAAGCTTAATGTACAGCTTTCCTTGGCATGGAATTACAGACTCTTCTTTTTTTATGGAAATAGCCTTAAGGAGTCCAATTACTAGGATGACTCAGCACGCCACCATGTGAATAAATGTTTGTCTCTGTACGTCTAGTAAAGCATTGTGATTGGAAAGGTTTTAGAAATCTACTTTTCGTCCTCCCTCCCTAATTTGTTCGTTCTCCTTGATGAAAACGTAGAGAGTGTTATCTTCGTCGTTTTGTTATTATCCATCAAAACACAAGTGCAAAGTTGGTAGTGTAGACAGCTGACCGAAGGATTACATTTCCTGATTTTCTTGAGAAATTTGCAACTGATTGAATATAGGGATTAGGAAAATAGGGAAAGTTCGTCAATCTTGCTTGATCACATATATCTTTTGGCATATCCCAGAGTCTAAATAAAAGCATGTATTATTGCTGTGTAATTTCTTCAGTGTTTCATTTAATTTAGCATAAGAGTTTTTACGTTTGATTACTACTCGCACTCTTATACACATGTCCTATCGTGTATTAAAAGTTATTAGAATGATAATATGAAGGCTAAAGTGCTTATTTTGATTATGGTGTTTATAATCTCTTTCGCTTAATTAAAATTGTGGTTTGCTTCGAGAAAATTGAACAGGTTGAGCTAGTGTATTTGCCAATACTCATTTAGGTTAAGTTTTTACTGCATTGTTTTGTGCTAAACATTAAAATTCCTATAATTAATTATTATTCCACATACTAAACAATATGGACCAATTCAATGCGTTTACTGTTAGAAAATCTGTTTTCTATTCAACACAAGTTTACATGAATTCTTTCGGATATGAAATTTATTCGACAAATTTCTACTAGCGAAGTCCTATTCATGAGACATCAAATCTTATTGACTTTGATGTTTTTGAATTTAATTACTTTTTTAACAGTTTTCGCTTTAGTCCCATTGTCGAGTATCAGGAAACTATTTATGCAAAATAGTAGTCCGTATTTAATCCAGAAATATGTATTTTATTCATTCAAAGAATCAAACTTCTTAAATGCGTGACTCAAGAAATTTTTTTAGCATTCAAGAAATTAATTTTTTTGACTCACAAGGTTAAGGTTAATTTATTTGTTTAATTTAATGAGCTTAATTCAATTCCATTATTGAGTGCATCTTTGAATCAGTCCATTTTTCGAAAGAAATCCTTTAAGTTTAAGTTTTTATTCAAACGAATGTTTTCAATATTAACAGTATGAAATTAATAAAATTTTGGATTGTTTCTTTGCTTATGATTGAAAAGTGTAATAATCTAAATAGACTGGTTCCAAATTACCCACTCGATTTTTTATTATTTTTAAATTAAAGAAACAACTGTCTAGTCCAAAAATATATCTAATGAAGGTAATGTGTGTGTGCACTTATAGAGAGTTGATACATTGTTACTAATGAATTGTTTCCTCGGGTAAGCGTTCGTGTTTCTTCGCCTGTACAAAGAAATATATATTACTATGATTGGTAAGGATGTTGATGGTATGATTTCAGCCCTATGGTCAATAACTTACAGTCTAAATGACTGATGGATGCTTTTGCTTGAGGTAATTACTCATCCTTTTGTTTTATTAAATTATTTTCGTTTGAAAGAGATGCTGTTTGTTCTGGAATACTTGCATTTTTATTTTCTTTGCTATTTCTTTCGTGTAATAGTTCTTGAATTTTAGGTTCATTTGGTTAATTTTCATTCTGGTTTATGACTGAATTTAATTTTTTATCCAATTCCGCTTCACAAAAAAAAATTTCTTATTCAAACTAGGGGATGAAAATTCTACGTCTGAAGATTCTAGATTGGATTTTGCGTGGGTAATTGGGCACGTTTAATTAAGATGTGTGCACTCGTCTGACGCTCCTCTTCCATCTCATCCATCGCTACGTCCATATGGCGAGCGGAGTTGTAGTTTAAAGTATTTTTGTTTGAAAAAAACTGAGGGTGGATCTCATCATGATGATAATACGGATTTGGATATCCTGTACTTTGCAACGGAGCAGTTGGAAAATATGGATAGGGATTGTACGGCATGTAAGGATATTGATAATGCGAAAAGTAATTACTTGAAAAATTAGGATAATTAGAACCTCCGGGTAAGAAAGAGTATTTTCTTGTCCCTGAGGGGTACGACTTTTTATTCAAATATTTACGTGAGTCACGAGTTGTCGCAATACGAGCATCAGGACTAGAACTGCGATCCCGTGACCCTGAATAAATAGGCTGATGATGTCTTGAATTATGATAATAATTTTCTAGGTATTGTAGGCTTAATTGTTGTCTCGCCTCATACTCCAGCGCGACTTTTAAGGCTGCGTATAAACTCGCGGGATTATGTGCTTCTACCAACCCCAAATGCTATCAGGCAAACCTCGTTTAAAGGCTTCGAGGGCACAGTTATTTAATAGTGGTAATAGCTGTTCAACATTTGGATATTTGTTTTTAAGGGCCGCCTGGGCTCCTGATTTTAGAAGGGTTATCCGATCAAAAACTTAACTCACGTTTTCTTCGCGATTCATCTTGTGGTTGAAATTTCATGCAAATACCACGCATAAGTTTTACGCGTGGCAAAACGCTGTTATAAGTGCTTTATTAAATCAGTTATGGTTGTAAAATTTTTTCCATGAATGGAATCTCTTGCCGCACATTTTAGTCGTGCTAAAACAGCCTTAAGATATTGTCTTTTACAATTTTCTGGCACGGATGATCTGGCCGAATTGAGTTTCATTTGTATTATTAGGCATTTAGCTTTTGTTATTGATTGTTGCTTTTAATAGGAAAGAAATGAAAAAAGAAAAGCATAAAAAGATGAATTATCTGTGTTAACTGCAGGAAAAAAATTGATTAAAACTTGCACCAAGACTGCACTTTTTGGTAGAGTAATTGGAGTTTTCAACAGAGGATTCGAGTTGCTGAATTAATACCATTTTCGTCATAGATCGCGTAATATTTGGAAGGTCAAATAATTAAATTTTCAATCCAAACCTTTTGAGAAGGGTTTTATATTCTTGAAAAATAAGAATGTTTAAATATCGCGAAGGTTGTAACATGAATGGTCGTTGTTTTTAACCCTTCACTTACGAAGAGTAAAAGCAAGGTTATTGCGGGGTATCTATATTATAATTTTTATCTTATAATTACATTGGAGTTAACAATTTGGAAAAACACAAATTTTAAGCATTTAATTTGTTTTTTGTGTAGATTTTTGAATTTATAATCACAGTTGTTTAAATGAAATAAGGTTTGCTGCAGTTCAAGTGGATTGCCTGACTACAATAGCGCGTAGCTTACTAGTCGCGAGTTGCCTTGTTCGTTTAGTAGAAACAGACAGTAATGGTTGGACAATTTCACTAAAGCACGAAATGCCTGCGAATGTTAAGTAAAGTTCATCGCTTTATCTTGCTCGAAAATTCTTTAAGTGATAAAAATGTAACCCCTTTTCCGTATATAATTGTCTCCAAGTAATAATAAGATTTCATTATGGAGGATGTATTCATGTATCATAACTGATGAACATGTTGCTAAAATGTAGGTGAACGGTTTGATCGTAGTGCGTACCTATCACTTTAGCGAACGACTACCTTCGTTCGTTCAGCACAAAAAGGCAGTCAAGGTTAGACTATTTACTCTTTGTTAAGGAACGAGCGAAAGTGCAGGGTTGGCCATGTTCGACGAAAAGAATTGGCAACACTATAACTTTTGACAGAGATGACAGATCAAGTAATGACGTAGCGCGTTTGAAGCATCAGTCTAAGGAGATTTTTGCCACGGAGCAGTACACTCCACGCGAACGCTCTCAGATTGTTGAAATTTACATTCAACAAAACAAGTCAATTGTGAAAACTCAACCTGCATGGAGACTGAACACTGGCCCGTACGATTGCGATATTTTCATCCGATCGCCTTGGTCGCTTTTTATTTGGACGCTTGGGACTAGTAGTAGACTGATTAGGACTAGTACTTAGACTGATGTTTCAAACGCGCGTCGTCATTACTCGATCTGTGATCTCTGTCAAAAGTTACAGTGTTGCCAAATCTTTTCGTCGAATATGGCCAACCCTGTATATTGAATGTGTATATAAATTTAATTTTGAAGTTTGACTTTTATTTATTGTTAAAATTAACTAAGCTTATAAGAAATAAATCTGTTGTAATATTTCCATCCACTGGTCATCACTCAGTGAAAGAGATATTTTTACAATGGATTTAAACTCATTTATAGGGGTTTTTAAAAATCTAGGTGAAAAAGGGCTATTACAAGATGTAACCAGAAAAGGGTTTAGAAATCTAAAAATTTTAATTTTTTCGAATTAATTAATTAACACCCTTTTGTTACTGTTTTTACTAAACTGAAATCAGGTTGTGAAAAGTTTCGAAGTAATTTATTATTAAAAACCGAAAATATAATTTTTGAGGTTTTAGGGAAACACTGAATTTAAATTTAGGTTAAATACACTGAATTTAAACGAAAAAGTGACAATCGCACCGCTGCCACCAAATCAGCTGTTACGTCCTGAGCAAAAGGGGAGGGTAATATATTAATGGGATAGGTAAGGGAGTTTAAAGCGCTGATTAAGTCAGGGTGGAAAAGCGTGACTATTATTTAATTTGGGATCGTTGTCACTTGTCAATCCTACGGGGATTGCGTGTTATGTAAAACTAAGAATTACGACAATTTTCACAATTTACAGGTATATTTATTAGAATATAAGAATATATAATTAGTTTACAGTGAAATAATTAGAACGCTTACGCTACTTTTCAGTCTTGAAAGGGCAAGAGAAGATTAGTAGTGTCGATGATATCCCCGATGATTTGTGAAATAGCGAAGGAATTCTACCGGGTGTTTTTAATTGATGCACACGAAATATTCGGAAATCAACGTATACGACGACCGAAAGCCGAAGCCGTTTATTCCTAACACTTCGTACTATTTCACGATGGAAAATAACAAGTACGCGACTTTATAGAATGCAGTTCTTCGTTAAGGGCATGTGATACTTAGAAAATTGTCGATTTTACCAGTTTTAAGTTCCCCGGCTTTTTATCTGAAATGATCAATATTTTCTGCTAAAAATTTGGGAAATAATAGCGAAAATGCTAACGAACGTCCCCACACACATTTTTTGTGGATTAATTTAAAAAAGTTTTAATTTAGCAAAATGTGATTAATTTGCATAGCGCTTAGAAAATAGTATCGATTTTTTCAGTGTTAGATTCCCCCGGCTTTTTTCCTAGGATAAGAAATATTTTGCCTTAAAATCTGGAAAATGTTAGCGAACATGCTAACGGACGTCCCCGCACACTTTTTTGTGTTTTTTCATCAGAACATTTTTGATATTGCAAACAGCGTGCGTGTATATTTCGAGGTTATGTGTATTACAATTCACCCGAGCGTTACTTCCAAACTACACAATATTTTTGGCCGAAAACTTTGGACTTACAAATAAACATAGTAAATAATCTCCCGGAACTAATCTTGTTTGCAGACACTCAAAATAGTTTATTTCATAAATAATTTCCAGATTATTAACCCTCAAAAAAGACTCCGGGGACTTCCGTTATGATATTTTATAGCATCCCTAATTCAGTTTTTAAAAATTTTCATTTTTATGGTAAAAAATGGGGAAACTGTAAGAATCACATGCCCTTAAGGAATATTTCACGTTTGTTGAATTTTTCGCGACTGTATCCAAGCAGTTCGTACATTTGATGTTTGAGTTTACAGTGTGACTGTCAAAAACTAAAAGACAACCACCAAGGGTGAGCCTGGAGTTTATATAGGAATGAGCCTCGTGTAAAGTCACGTACAAATCCAGAAAACTCGACGAGACACGTACGAATCGAGAACACTCGACGAGGCACGTGTGAATCGAGAAAACTCGATGAGGCACGTACTGATAAAGTCTCGTATCTATTTTGCTCTCGTTGACTATATTTCCATCATACTTTATCATTTTAATTTTATTGTCCCTTTTTTTAGCTATATTGAGTTCCTTATTATTCGTGCGTAATTTCGCTACTCTTCTCTTCCTCTTTTTCTAAACAATATCTTCATTCTAATTTATATAGGCCCATACATCAATTACTAATTTTAACTAAATAGTTATATTACTACTTTTCAGTTTTAATTGTGATTGTTTTGTAGTCTTAGACGGTATACAATTTGATTACCCTTCATCACGTGGGTGTAATATATAACATTTTTAATATGATAACTGAAATTTCTAAATTTCCGATGCTTTGAATTAGTCGGTATACTTATCGTACTGCACGAGTAATTAGCTCGCGCTTACTACTTTATCGACCGTTGCATATTTATCATCGGTCTTAGTCAACTAGTCGTGGCTTACCATACAAGTAATTAGCTACTGCTTTCAAGTTGATTTGTCTGTCATTTCAGTTTTACGATACCGTTGAAAATATATTAATCAATTTTGAGGATGTAACACGTCCTGCTCCACGTGTTCTGTGTTTCGCAAATTATGTGTATGTTATTCAGGAAATAATACAAAGTCTCACCCAAAATTAAACGACTAGAACAAGTATATATTTAAAAAATTAATCAACTTCAAGAGTAAATGTCAACTTTCAGTTTTCCTAGACACTTTGGTAAATAAAATAACCTCAAAATCGTGGACCACATTTTTTGAATTTGAAAATCAAAAAGAACACTGAATAATGCATTGTGTCAAAGGGTAATTTCGTTATTGTTTACGAAGTTTTAATTACTAATTCCCGTTTCATTTTTTATTTGTTTTCCCCGCCACATAAACAACACTTATAAGTTTTTTAGATTCATTGAACTTTGGGAATTTTAATATTTTAGGACGGTAGATTTAATACCTTGGATCATAGTTCGCAATATCCTGGATATAATATTTTAGAATCTTGGATTATTTATTTTAATATATTGGATTACAGATTCTAATATCTAAGATTTTAGGCTTTAATATATTCAGATTATAAATTTAAAAATCAACTGTTTCAATTTATAATCCAAAATTTTATCCGGTATTATATATTCTTCAATATTTGTATATTTTAGTTCATATAATCTGGATCGCTCTCCCATAGGTAATAGTCCAAGATTATACCTGATAAAATATTTCTAATTACCTGGTGTAATCCATTTTTCTCAGTGCGGGTGATTCGCTTTAACATTGTTGTGTCATCAGCGTATAAAATCATTTTGGTTGAAATCTTGTCTGTAATATCATTTTCATAATGAATAAAGAATCTTGGACCCAAATTAGGCCCTTGATGCACTCCTGATGTTGACGTATAAGCCTCGGATAAATAGCCCACAAATTGAACAAAATGTTTCCTTTTATTTAAAAATTTCTCCAAAAGTGGGAGTAAGTTTCGCGACAGGTTAAGGTTACGTAATTTCTTTAAAAGGATTATATAATGACCCTATCAAACGCTTTTTAAAAGTCCAAATATATAACATCAACTTGTTCATTACCCTTTAGCGCATCAGACGTGTATTCCATAAATTCTGCAAGATTAGTTACAGCCGATCTTAATGGCACAAATCCGTGTTGCTCATTTATCAAGTTAGGTTTCTGATATGACATACCCAGTGGTCACAACACTTGGCGACGTCTCTACGACGTCGTTACGACATCTTTAAGACAACTGTACGACATCCTATGTCCATGTCGTTAAGGTGTCTTTACGATATCGTAAATAATACGTATGATCCGACGATGTCTTTACGATATCGCTAAGACACCGAAACGACATTGACATAGGATGGCGTATAGTTGTCGTAAATATTCCGTAATGATGTCGTAAAGACGTCGCCATACTTTGTTCCCACTGGGTAAATACTTCGGCAATACAAATTTCAATTATTTTAGAAAAGTTATTAACGATAGTTATAGGCCCGTAATTACTTAAAATTATATTAAAATTAAAATACAAAAATATATTTTTAGTTACATATAATTAAAGTATCAACAGAAAAAAAGAAATTTAAAAAAATTCAAAATTAATTTATAATATTAAATTTTTTCAGTTTCCACAAGTGATGATTTTTCAACCAATCTATTCAACGTTCAATCAAAAAAGATGACGGGGCTCCTTACGATTCCTCCCTTTTCCTAGTTTTCCTAGTTTTCCTTTTTACTAGTTCCTTTTCCTAGTGTCTCTCTTTCTCTTCCTAATGTATCATCGCGATGATGGTTACTGTGTAGAGTTCGCATTGCAAACATTGCATCTTGTTGAAGAAGACAGTACCGCCAGCGCTCGACTCGGACGAAACAATAGGCCACCCAACAACAGGGTGAAGGGGCTAATAACTAATAGTTCAAATAACTAATTGAAACTTAACTGATTTAACTAATGCAAAAGAGATAAAACGCGTGGTACCATACGGTACCGCCCGCAGCTGATGGGTTAAGATTCTTTATGCACATTTAAATAATGTATTAAATATTTAATAAAAAAAGTTTCAGCAAGGTAATGCGTTACTTTTTTCAGTAACGGTAACGGTAACGCATTACTTTAAAAAAAGTAACAATAACAGTAACACGTTACAATTTTTAGGCAGTAACGGTAACTTTAACGCGTTACATTCAGACAGTAACGTATCAAACACTGCCTACATTGACCTCTTCCACACATACTGTATCAAAAACTTTTGCAAACGCTCTAATAATCTTATTTTCTTCAAACAATTCAGTACCATTATTTATCATAATCCCCGGAATTCTAGTTTCATTTTTTAGTTTATCAGTAATATTCCATATTTATCGTGGATCGTCTTTTATTTAGTTTTCTTTATGTATTAAATAATGTTTTAGATCATTGTATGATAATATTTTTACTATTTTGGAAACATTGTTAATTATATCTGAGCATGGAGGTGATTTGTTGTACTTCTTTCTGGGTTTTCTTTTATTTTTATATAATTCTTTAGTTCATTCGAGAACGAAATAGGGTACTGATTGTTAGAAGATTTACATTTGTGAATTGGTTATGCACGCATTACCATTAAAATTGTACTAGTTAAATACTTACATGCTATTTCAGAATCTCCAATAGTATATAATTCAGCCCAATATATTTGAGCTATTTTTGCATAAAGAACAACGTAGTCTCCTTTTTTAAAAGTCAAAGCTATTTATCCTATCAATCTTGAATTTAGACCCGATTTTATCTTTTCTACTATTCCGAATCAATTACACAGGCCTACAAAAGAATGGTCTGCACGAGACAACTGACTAGGCTACCTTTATGGATTTTTTTAGCCGCTGATTCCGAATATAGCTTCAGAATTTGGCCTACACGTCTCAGTTTTAGCCTAGATACAAAAAGTAGGGAAAAGCTTAGGGATTTTCTCGTCACACAGGCCATACGAAAAATTTTTCTGCACGAGACAAGTGACTAGGTTACTTTATGGATTTTGAGCTGCTGACTTCAAATCTGGCATCAGAATTTCTCCCACACGTCTCAGTTTCCCCTATATGCAGAAAATAGGGAAAGGTTAAGGGATTTCCGGTCACACAGGCTATACAAAAAATTTGTTTGCACGAAACAAGTGACTAGGATACCCTTATGGATTTTTGAGCCGCTGAATCCGAAGCTGGCTTCAGAATTGATCTTGCACGTCTCAGTTCCCTCATCTTATCTCCTGAGCGGCGGCTCATCTATCAAAGGGGATGATGATTCATCACCCTGTACTCTTCGGCTCAAACCTGTTTAAACTTGCAAAATACATTTCGCAGAAATTACCCTCAAAACAATCAAATCACACACTCTACATTAAAGACACCAAATATTTCTCAGAATTATATTGACAATAACCAGCAATTATATTCAACGATAAATTCATCAATATACAGGAAAATATGACACCACTTACCTCATCATATCTTCTGTCGGCTCACTTTTCAGGGGGATGATGACTCATCACCTAGCGCCCTAAACCTACCTCACACGGATACACACCTTATAACTCACATGGATATGCACTCACCCATAGCGATTCGGATTCCGTCCTACTTATTGCTATTCATACGGGAGAAAAGTTAAAACATGGCAACTCTGTAGATAAGGATTCCTGGAACTATGGTGACGTCGTCAGAATGAAATTTTGTTTACCCCAGAAATTGTTTAACATTATATGAAATATGACTCCTCTGTCAGCAAATATCAAAAAAGAACGTTTGATTAATTTAGTTCGCATAGATATGGATTCCAAAAATCGATGATGATGTCAGCAGAATGGAATTCTGTTTACCGAGAATTGTTATAACATCACGAGGATGGTTGCAGATCTTGGAATTTTTCAATGATGCACCATTGCAATAAACATTTAATACATAATTATATTATTTTGGGTTGAAAAACTTCAATTCTGGGAATGGCAGATATTAAATAGCCTAATATTGCGATATTGTAAATCATATCATCTCCTATTTCATATTTTTGGGGCTGAAAAGCTCCATTCCCATGATTTTTAAGTATTGATTTCCAATATCGATAGTATGGATCGAATACTTTAAAACAGTGATTCGGAGGTCAGCACAAGGAGCGAAACCAATCTTAAAGCCTTCTGCTCTCGAGCCACAAGTTTGTTATTCGTGCGGGAAAAAGTGGTCCAGAACTCTCCCTACCGCTCTATAACTACCGCTCTATACGTGAATTCTACATCCCAATCATGTAAAATTTCGTGCATCAGCAAAAGAAAAAAGATTCTTGCTACAACCAGATTCTGCGAAAGGTCATCCACTTACTACACATATCCCTACACAATTTGTTTTAAACAATTATTTGGTTCCCGTACATCGAAATTTCTTATTTTAACATTTTATTAATAAACGGGATAATAAATTTAAAGGAAGTTAATAGAAACATTGGACAATTTTTTTATTCAATATTTGTTCACCTTAAAACCCTAAATTATTTAATTTTCAATATTTAAAATTTTTGAAAAATTGAACATTAAAAACTTACAAATTAAATGTATATAAAATCTATTAAATTGAATTAGGTTAGAATTTAATGAATAAAATCAAACATTTAAAACTAATCCATATGTTTGAATATTTTCTGAAATCCTACAATATTACCCGAATCTGAAAAATGTTTAAGTTTGTATGGGGGACTTGACTTTAAAATTCAGTCCTAACAATGTTGACGTCCGTAGCGATTCTCATTTTACCACACTGTTGTGTAATTCCTCTCATTATAAAAGTGAAAATCTCTAAAAAAATTCTGCAATATATACTTTCTTTTAAGTGATTCGTTAATATCCCAATGGGAAAAAAAATTAAGGATGTCCTAGAGACGTCTTTGGGACATCCCTAAGACTTATTTTATAACATGTCCTTGCGTCATCACAGGGATGCTCTTAAAACGTCTAATGTCAGTACGAAAGATGTCCCGAGAACGTCCATGTCTCTAAGACATCTTTAGGTCATCATTACGACATTGGACGTCTTAGAGACGTCAATTTGCCTGACATAGGATGTCCTAGGAACGACCCAAGAACGTTCTTGGAATATAATTAGTTTTGTGTCAACTGGGATCATACGAAAATAAGGTTTATATCATTCATTTAATAAAAATTTACATTACTTTGCATTATTGTATGTTATACTGGTATGGAAAGAATACAATCCTTATATTAATTATTACATATTACAATTTTCACTTTTAAACTTGAGATTTTAAATAACTCTTTTGTAATATTTATAGTACTGTTTTCTATTAAATTCTAAAATAATTGTAAACTTTATCTAAATGCAGTAATGTCCTCCATTTACCGAACTAATTGGGTAAATTTTAATGAACAACTTTTCTCTGTCTACCAGAGTTTTAGATGTAACATGTACTTGAAATAAAAAATTGTTTCTTCAAAACGTCATATTTTTAAAGTAATTTATTTCTACATGCCGAAGGGGTCAATCACTCCAATATTCCTAATACATTCACTAAATATTCTCATATACACGTATTCTTTCAATATTCTTGGTATTATTGATATTCTTTATAATCTGAAATATTTTTAATATTCCAAAAGATTCCCAAATATCCCGGAATATTCACAAATATTCTGACATATTCCTCAATTTCCCTTTGCGCTCTACGAGTTTTTAAAGATTCCAAATGATTTAAAATGATTTAAAAAAATGTCAAGAAATTTCAAAAGAGTTTATGTATTATTGTGTAATTACAAAATATGTTCAAGTGCTTAAAAAGATTTTAATGGATTTCAAAATAATTGAACGGGATTTAAAAATTCTTTCGAATTAAAAAAAATTAAAGTTTATGTATGAATTTCAAGTAATTTTGAAGAATTTTAACAGATTTGATAAGAATTCCAAAAAGTACAAGAATTTTCAAGAGATTTTAAAGACTTTGAAATACTTTTTATGAGTTCAAGAGATTTTTATTGATTTTAAGGGAC
This sequence comes from Belonocnema kinseyi, assembly GCF_010883055.1. Taxonomy (NCBI): domain Eukaryota; kingdom Metazoa; phylum Arthropoda; class Insecta; order Hymenoptera; family Cynipidae; genus Belonocnema; species Belonocnema kinseyi. The sequence continues at coordinate 110,287,945 of NC_046664.1, read as the reverse complement.
TTTGTTGCGTTTCAATCGATTTAATATAGTTTAAAAAGTCTGTAAAGGAATTTAAAATATTACAAAGCATTTTGAATAATTTTTAATAACTTCAAAATAGTTTAAGGATGTTCATGTAATTTAAAAATATTTTTATGTATTTAACGAGATTTGCAGGAGTTTCAAGGGATCTAACGGGTGTCATTTTTTTTTTAAATTTTAAGTTTATAATCGAATTTCTAAAGATTTCGAATCATTTAAAATTTTAATTCAAGATATTTTCAATGAATTTAAGGGATTTTAAGTAATTTTGAAGAATTTTCAAGGAATGTAGGTAGAATTGAAATGAGTTTTAAAATTTTTAAGTAATTTTAATACATAAATAATGTTCTTGAATTCTTTGAAGTCTGTTAAATCTTTTGAAAAATTCGGAAATTTGTGGGAATCTTTTAAAATCTATTAAATTTCTGAAAATATATTTTGAATTTTTTTAATCCTTTTAAAATATCTTGAAATATTTTTGGATTTAGTTCAAATCTTGTTTAAGCATATAAAATATACAATAATAATTTGTAATATTCCTAAAATCTAAAATCTTAGTATATATATATTATTATTACCAGCGTAGCAATATTTTTTTTACAGAATGGGTCACAAAAATTTCGAGATGGCCTTGCACAGCTATAGGTTATATTTCAGATTATTTTGCATACTTCAAGCTAGGCTAGCCTACCTTTACGCAATGTAAAACAACCCGGTAACAAGCGTTGAATTCAGAAAAATTAAGAGTTTGTATTCCGATGAATACGCGTTTTTTCCTCCGTCTAAAAATCCCCCAAGGGGAACAGAAAAAGTGAAAATCCTATTCCTCTCAATCGACTTAGTAAAATTTAACGAAAGAATTCATTTAAACTATTTTTTATTATAAAATCTTTTTATAACTTATAATTTCGAAAAATATTTAAATTTATATTTATTTATATTTTGATCTTTTATTTAAACGTCTTAAAAAATGTAACAAAGAAATCTATGCAAATGTGTGAATTTCAATAATTTTAACTCTAGAGAGGCAGAGTTGAATTGGTGAGAATGAAAATTTCAGAATTTACATTCCGCATGAAGGAATTAAAACAACTTATTACACTTATTTTGTGAACTTAATAAAAGGAATTAAATAAAATCAAAATATGACCACTTCTGAAGAATAAAAAGTTTCTCCGTGAGGTGCGTTACCGGTACAATTAGAAGGAATTAAATATATTGAAAAAGCTTTTGACAAGGTAGATAGAAGTAAACTTTGTGAAGTCCTGAAAGAGTATGGAGTCAATGGATGGATCCGACAAGCTATAAAAACAATATATACAGGTAGCAAAGCGAATGTTTAAGAGTGAATGGGAAACTGAGTGACTGTTTCGATATTATTCAAGGAGTTAGACAAGGATGCGTTATGTCTTCATGGTTATTTATATTATTTATGGACAGGTGTTTAAGAATGGCTCTCTTCGACGAAGAGGGTGTGGATCTCCAAACATTAAGGGTACGTGGGTTAGCGTTCGCAGATGACAAGGTTGTTATGGCAGACTCTATCGAAGACTTACAAAGAATGTTGAATATGTTGAATTGATGAAGCATGAAGAACATGGGCCTCAAAATTAACGCAAATAAAACAAAAACTATGGTGTTCGAAGGAAAGAGTGAGAAAACACTATGCAATACTTTATTAAATGATGAGAGAATTGAACAAGTTGATAAGTTCGTATATCTTGGTAGCTTATATACTAGAGACGGGAAGATAGATGAGGAATTAGGTAGACGCATAAACGAAGGTAAGAAGGTGATTAGTAGAGCAGGTCCCCTTATCAGAAGTAAAAATATATCAAATAAAGCTAAAATGGCAATACATAATTCTATATTTGTACCGACTGTACTATACGGTAGCGAAACTTGGACTTATCAAGAAAAAGATAAGTGTAAAATTAACGCAATTGACATGAGATTCATGCTCATAATATGTGGGAAAACTCTGATGGACAAAGTAAGTAACGAGATAATTCTAAAAGAATGTGGTACAGAAGAGACGCTAGTAGACACATGGGAAAGAAATCGGTCAAGATGGTTCGGACATGTTGAGAGAATGCCAAATGAACAAGTAACGAAACAAGTGTATCAAGATTAAGTAAATGGCAGCGTGCCCAGAGGTAGACCGCGGAAAGAATGGTTAGAATGTGTGAATGAGACCTTAGTTAGACGAGATATAAGAAGTCACAGAAACACGAGAGTATGCATGAAAAAATGCATGGACATAAAAGAAGCTAGAGAAGTATGCGAGGACAGGAAAGTATGGCGGCAAATAGTTAATGAAAAGAGGGTCAGTAGAGTGAATGACGCCTGAAACAAAAGACCTTGGCCACTAATGGACCCAAGTGGGGAACCTTACATAACGACTTCGTGAGGATCTTCGCTTGGGGTGGTTGCTACAGAGATTGATCAGCAACCTGGGTCGGAGCAGTGTTGCGGAACGAACGTGTTATTTACATAAATAACACGAGAATTCTGGATCATTCTGAAAACTCTCCCTTCCACACACTACTCCTTTACCCTACCGAGTGAGTCACGCCTACCCCGAAAGAGAAATAGCTTAATAGTGTAATAATAATAATAATATACGACATAAATGCAGACTTATTTATTATGGGATGTTGAAATCTTTCGCACTATTGTAGTTATTTGAATTGCAATAATACAGTACACATGATTTTATATAGTTTATACATTATTATATACATGCAGGAACATTATATTCAAAGCTGAAATAAAAAAATGTGATTAAAATAAAGCTGGTGGGAATCGAACAGGGGTCTCCAACGCCGCAGAAAAGCGATATTCCATTCTGAGAAACTAGATAATAAGATCCAGAAATGTATCGCCCTTATGAAGTAAATGCTAGCATTCAAATTGATTTCCATTAAATTATTTATTAGTTGTTCACAGGGATGACATTTTTAAAATTCTAAGTCCTATGTAATAAGGATCTTTGCATCAAACCAAATTGAGTGATTAATAAATTAAAGGAATTTCAGTAGAGAGTTGGTAGGCTGACATCGCGTTTACGCCCGGCTGCACTCGGTCCAACGCTAGGCTCGCTTACTAAGTCACTTACTTCGAGAGCGATCTTTCGAATTTGTCTTACCCTATAATACAAAAAATAGAAAATGTCATAGTATAATTCATATTCATACAGACAATAGCAATTCCTCTTACAAATTTAGTCTTTTATGTTATTGCAGGTACTTATTACTTCTTCTCTTTTTATATAATTTAATTATGTCTCTACTAATTTATCACATCTAGGATTCTACTATAAAAAATACTAAGACTTTTTATTTTCAATAGGAAATTTTCATATAAAAATAGCATAGCTTACGATTATTGTATTAAAATATACGAATTATCGCCTTCGTCCCTTGATTGTAACCTAATTTAGTAATTTTTAATTTTTAATAATTTAGTAATTAGTTCTACAAAATTTAATGAATATTTTTTGTCCGTATGCAAAATAACTTGAAACTTTACGCAGATGTCACTATGTCTTCTTCTTGCTCTACTTTTGTTAATTTTTCGTCAAATAATTTTACTCTGTACAGGAAGGTAGAGTGTGGAGCGTTAAATTAGAAGCAAAAACTAAGCCTCTATTTTGACGTCCCAAATGGAAGATTTGGAAATTTGTGCCCATAAGAGCACTAAAGTAGGGGCAAAAATCGTATGGGAATATCCTCTACTTTTCAACCTTAGCGCCTACAAATATTAGCGTGAAGAATTTGTAGATATTTTTCAAATGCACAATTTTTGTCTTTTCACTATTTACCGTATTTTGCATAGTTTGACAGAAAAATGTAATTTTTGGATTTTCCATTATTTTTTATGCTGTCAAAATTTGAATTTTCGATTTTTCAAGAAATTTGAAAAATTTGTGACGATAATCTTGTAGGGTATTCAAAAAGCAACATTTTTGTGGTCTTGACTTTTTTTCATATCGTGCGTTATTTGGCTTAAAATGTTCATTTTCGCGTTTTTTTTTAATTTTGTAAATGCTGTATCTCTGGTAGTTTTTGGTTTCGTAAAAAAGTCATAGGGATAGATTGTTCATATTTTTGAATGGTATGAATAACCGTACAGAAAATTTTTAAATCTTGAAAAAAATAGCCTCAAAAATATTCAAAATGTGCTCACTTTTTGAATTTTCATCAAAAATGGCTGGCTAAGAAATTTAGCCTTTAGTTTAGGACACTAAAAGAGGCCAAAGGCCAATCTAATAGAATAATTTTTTTACAAGTTATCGTGCTCAAAAGAAGACAGACAGACATACATACATACATATATAAATAAATACAAACATACATACAGACAGAAACATTCGTAAAAACCTGTTCTACGGATTCAGGGTGTCTCAAAACGTGGACCTTTTACAAAAACTGGGGAGGTCAAATTTTACACGAATCTAATACCTTCTCTGGTGATATTGTAAAAATGGTCTCAAAAATTTTGAAAATTCTTTAACTTTTTGAATTTCTATTCCAAATGGTTGGTTAACGAACTCGTTCTTTCTTTGAGGCCCTAAAAATCTGTGCCAAATCTCAATTCTATCCGTTCAATTTTTTGAGAATTTTTGTGTTTACGGACAGAAAGGCAGACCACATCGCCAAAACTTGATTTTCGGCTTCAGGGGACCTCAAAACGTGGAGATGCGTTGAAAAACTGTGGTGTCAAATTTCGGAAAAATCTCATATTTTCTCAACCATAATTTATGAGAATCTAATAAATTGGGAAGGGTATAACTAGCAACTGACACATTTTTTTAGGCCCAAAAAGAAATAAAGAGTTCGTTAACCAGCATTCTTTGACCCAAGCCGCAACAAATATGTGAAAAAAGGATAGAAGTAGAATTGAGCAGTTCTGGACAAGAAGGCGACAGGCGCTCGAGAACGAGTAAAAGTATTGTCCAGGCTGTGACGTCGGTATCAAAAGTGAAATTTGAAAGTTAATTTCTATTATTTTTTTTAATCCGAATGAAAAACCACGTTTTTAGACTTTCACATTTAAAAAGTGAGCGAGGAAGTTTGAGCTACGACAAACATCAAGCGAACGAATTTTCCGCCAATGTATTGGCCAACTTTTTGGAAAATCTCAATTCGATTTGATTTATAGTTCCATAATTACAGCGAGTTTACTACGAGCTCGCGACGCGACACCACTTGATTTTTCAGGGGACGCCGCCGGAATGCTGACTAGTGGGAGCGAGTGGACAAAACAAAGGATGGGCCAGAAGGATGTTTCAGGCTTCAGGCGGCGTCCCCTGAAAAATCCAGTGGTGTCGCGTCGCGAGCTCGTAGTAAACTCGCTGTAATTATGTAACTAAAAATCAAATCGAATTGAGATTTTCCAAAAAGTTGGCCAATACATTGGCGGAAAATTCGTTCGCTTGAAGTTTGTCGTAGCTCAAACTTCCTCGCTCACTTTTTTAATGTGAAAGTCTAAAAACGTGATTTTTCATTCGGATTAAAAAAAACATTAGAAATTAACTTTCGACCATTTTTGGACACTGTAGCCTCCGCTAGAGTGTCGCGAAAAAAACTCAAAAATAAATTTGGTAATTAGTTGATAAACGCATTACTTACGGCGAGTTGAATGTGAAAAACATGGTTTTTTCAATTTAAAAAAAGTCAGCTTTTATTTATTTACTGGAAAATTTGCAGTCCGAGAGAAAAACTGTAAATGGAAACTCAGGTTCATTTTTCAAGAGCTATCTAACTATATTTTTGGGTTTTTCAAATTTCGAATTTCACTTTTGATGTCTGACGTCACAGCCTGGACAATGCTTTTACTCGTTCTCGAGCGCCTGTCGCCTTCTTGTCCAGAACTCCTCAATTGCAGCCTTTCAAAATATTGCCAATTTTGGTTTTAACGATTTCTTTAAAAGACCCATCTTTTGGGTTATATGTATCGCAAATACCATGAAATATAGAAAATTCAAGATTTAAAGCAAAAAGAACGTAAGGTGCGGAAAAAGTTTCAACGATGAATTTCATCTTCTGAAACGTCCTACAAAATTTGTTTTAACCATTTATAGATAATATTTTTTATTTTGGTTTTATTTATTATAAATACTATGAATAAATTCAAATTTTGAACGAAACGACGCAATATACGGGGAAAAATCTTGAAGAGCTTTTAAAAAGTCTTGCAAAATTTCTTTTAATCACTTTTTGACAGGACCTGTCATTTTTGTTTCATTTATAGAAAGCACTATGCAGAAAATCGAAAATTCAAATTTCAAACCGAACGGGCTAGGATATCCAAAAAACTTCAAAAGGTAATTACAGCCATTCAAAATTCTTTTGAAACATTTTTTGACAGAAATCGTTTTTATTTTATTTTTGAAACTGATATGCAAAAATCGAAAACTTTCATATTACGCCAATAGATGCGAGATACGTAAAAAGTCTAAAAGAAGACTTGTAGCAGTTTCTGTTTTATCCATAAAAAGAATATAGAAACAAAAATCCTATTTTCAGCATAACAACGCAAAATAGAAAAAAGTCTGAAGAAACGATTGTAGCTTCTATTGTAAGTTAATTCGGAAAATATGCATTTTAAAATGTCTATAAAAAAACGTGCGCGTACCCGAGTAAAAATGCTTCGACTTGAGTTCGACTTGGTGATGGCTTGAGTTCGTCTCCAAGACATCGATGTCTTGCTGCGTCTTAACACTGACTTGAGACATAAGCCTTCTTCTTACTTTTATTGTCATGAAAGGTAACACGGCGTTTACTTGTCTCAAGTTAAGCCTTCTCCTGGCTAAGGCGACGTTTACTCATCTCAAGACAAGCCTTGTCTTAAATCAGATAGTGTTAGCATGGTTACTCCCAAGTCCGCATAAACTTGTCTCAAGACAAACCTTTTTCGACTCAAAAATGAGATTAAAATTGATGATTGGAAAATTTGTAATTATTAAATTAGTTATTTTTAATTCAAAAATTCAGAATCTGTGGGTCTGAACGAGTATAACCCTTAACAATTTTCTTTAAAAAAATTGAAATTGTAACTTTTTAAAGAGGTCTCCTAAGCAGTTAGAGATACGTAAAAACCAACAATATAGGTATACACTCGAAGGTATACACTTGAAGTTGTATATTCAGAATAATTATGAAGATTCATACAAATACTGGGATCAAAAAAAGATTTTTTTGATAATGTTTCATTCAAGCATTCGAAGTGCCAAGAAGTAGTAACCGAATTCTCAGCGCGAGAGTCGATAGGCGCGCGATAAGAATGCACCCCGTGACAGGTATATACAGGATGGACAGGATGGGGCTTACATACATGGCGCACTTGATTGCTTCCCGAAATGCACAACAGCAAGGAATAAGCCATTGAACAGGGGCATTTTCATATTTCTCGTCTTTAAAGTTGCATTCGGATCGGCCATTCAGTCAAGTCCGTGCATCTTTGGATCAAGTTTATCATAGTTTCCATGGTTGAGTTCGAAACTTCAAACGGATACAAGTGTAAACAAATATTGCTTATGTTATGTAATAATTACAAATAATAAAAGTGTTTCATTATTAATGAAGTGAGACTTGTGGATTCAGAAGTCAACGTCAATTTTCTTCTGTGCCAAAAACATTTTGGAATGGCTGCTGAGTGACGAATATTGTAAATTGGTAATAATATTGTGCGCTTTTATTGTGCGAAGAGTGAATTGTATTTAACGCTTATTTGTGGCATAAAAAAGGTATGTTATGAATAGACAGGGTTTGTTTTGATTGATTATTCTTCACGAAAGAAATGTTTTGTGGTTTTGTATGTTTATTACTGACCATTAAAATAAATTAGAGACTCGTTGGTGATAGGATTGTATCAAAAATTTATCTAGACAAGTTAGTTCAGCCCAGAATTTTTATTCCATTTTTGTTTCAAAATTATTCTATTTTCGAAATCGCTATCTCTGGATCTGATTTCCAAACAGGCATTTGATCAGCCTTTAAAATTCATTCTAATTCATTTTTATGATATAGGTGTATCATAAAGATATCTCGAGGCAATTTAACTTGCCTGAACTTCAATTAATCAATTATTTAGGGATTTTTTCGTATTTTAGAAAATGTTTTCTCTGGAACTCATCGGAAAATTTGGTTTGATCAACCATTAAAATAAACTAGTGACTCGTTGGTGATAGGATTGTATGAAAAATTTATTTAGACAAGATAATTTAGCCTAGAATTGTTATTCCATTTTTTTAGAAGTTATTCTATTTTCGAAATCGCTATCTCTGGATCTGATTTCCAAACTGGCATTTGATCAGCCTTTAAAATTCATTCTAATTCATTTTTATTATATACTCGTAGGTGTATCAAAAATATATCTCGAGGTAATTTAACTTGCCTGAATTTTAATCAATAAAATATTTAGGGATTTTTTCGTATTTTAGAAAATGTTTTCGCTGGACTTCATCTCAAAATTTGGTTTGATCAGCCACTAAATTAAATTGAAATAAAAACTCTGGCCCATCATCTCGCTTCTGCATTCATTGCTGTTAAACTCATATTATCAACGAGTCTCTAATTTATTTTGGTGGTTGATAAAACCAAATTGTGAAATGCTGTACAGAGAAACATTTTCTAAAATAAAATAATCCCAAAAGACTTTATTAATTAAAATTCAGGCAAGTTAAATTGCTTTGAGATATCCTTTTGATACACCTATACCATCAGATTGAATTATAATTAATATTAGGGGATGATGAAATACCAGTTTGGAAATCAAATCCAGAGATAGCAATTTCGAAAATAGAATTATTTCTAAACAAAAATGGAATAACAATTCTGGGATACATTATCTTGTCTAGATAAATTTGTTAAACAATCCTATCACCAACGAGTCTCTAATTTATTTTAGTGGCCGATCAAACCAAATTTTGAGATGAAGTCCAGGGAAAACATTTTATAAAATACGAAAAAATCCCTAAATAATTGCTTAGTTAAAATTCAGGCAAGTTAAATTACCTCGAGATATCTTTTTGATACACCTATATGACAAAAATGAATTAGAATGAATTTTAAAGGCTGATCAAATACCAGTTAGGAAATCAGATCCAGAGATAGCGATTTCGAAAATAGAATAATTTCTAAAGAAAAATGGAATAACAATTCTGGGCTAAATTATCTTGAATAGATGACTTTTTTAAATAATCCTATCACCAACGAGTCTCTAATTTATTTTAATGGCTGATCAACCAAAATTTTAGGATGAAGTCCAGAGAAAACATTTTCTAAAATACAAAAAAAATCCCTAAATAATTGCTTAGTTAAAATTCAGGCAAGTTAAATTACCTCGAGATATCTTTTTGATACGCCTATATGACAAAAATGAATTAGAATGAATTTTAAGGGCTGATCAAATACCAGTTAGGAAATCAGATCCAGAGATAGTGATTTCGAAAATAGAATAATATCTAAAGAAAAATGGAATAACAATTCTGGGCTAAATTATCTTGAATAGATGACTTTTTTAAATAATCCTATCACCAACGAGTCTCTAATTTATTTTAATGGCTGATCAACCAAAATTCTAGGATGAGGTCCAGAGAAAACATTTTCTAAAATACAAAAAAAACCCTAAATAATTGCTTAGTTAAAATTCAGGCAAGTTAAATTACCTCGAGATATCTTTTTGATACACCTATATCATCAGAATGGCTGAGAATTAATTTTAGGCTGATCAATCCCCAGTCTTGGTATAAGGTCTAGAGATTACGGTTTTCCAATAATGTTCATTGAAATGAACCAACTGAAATGCACTAAATCAATCTGCATTTCCTGATGTGAATATCTATGATCGATCTGTGAAAAAAACAATGGAAATCAGATATTTTTTTGAAATAATGTGTTACTTATTAGAGTCATTAATAAGTAATGATTGTTAAATTATTATTAAGTAATTATTGTTTAAATTACTACTTCCGACACTGTCAGTAATGAACATACAAAACCACAAAACATTTCTTTGGTAAAGAATAACCAATCGAAAGTATAATAAACATGCCGGGCCGATCTGTCATTATTTCGAGGTTATGGTCGGATTCACCTTTTTACCGAAATCGCTGTAAGTAATAATAGGTAATGTCAATTAAAAATTTTTGCATGTAATATTTTATTCACCTTATTCAAAACAAATCCTGTCTATTCACAACATACCTTTTTTAAGCCGCAAATAAGCGTTAAACACAATTCACTCTTCGCCCACTAAAAGCGCACAATATTATTACCAATTTAGAGTATTTGTCACTTAGCAGCCATTCTATAATGTTATTAGCACATTAGAAAATTGACGTTTACATCTCAGACCACAAGTCTCACTTCATTATTAATGAAACACTTTTATTATTTGTAATTACTACATAACATATCCTATATTTTTTTACACTTGTATCCATTTGAAGTTTTGAACGCAACCATGGAAACTATGATAAACTTGATCCGAAGTTGCACGGACTTGATCAAATAGCCGATCCGAATGCAACTTTAAAGGCGCGAAATATGAAAATACCCCTGGACAATGTCTTATTCCCTGCTGTTGTGCAATCCGGGTAGCAATCAAGTGCGCCATGTATGTAAGCCCCAGCGTGTCCACCCTGTATATTAGGGCGGCTCAAATTTTTTGCCGAGTTGCATACCCTCTCATGGTGTTCTTTGGATCATTTTAAGAATTTTTTCCCGGGAAACCATACCTCTAAAATTAATTTGGAGCCACCCAATTTTTCAAGGTAAGTTTTTTTTTTCAAAATGTGACTCAGACGTTGTATAAAAAGCCACTGTTTGGAAAAAACCTACCTTGAAATATGGGGAGGCTCGAAATTCATTATAGAGGTATGGTTTTTTGGGCAATAATTCTTTAAATGATCCAACGAACACCATGAAGGAGTAAACAACATCCACTTTTATGGCCTACTACAAATTGACC
>NC_046664.1:110269946-110276847 GCF_010883055.1 Belonocnema kinseyi | reverse complement strand
GTGTCGCAGACTCAAGTGTCCTGACTTATATAGTTGTGTAAGAATTAAAAAATTATTTATATTATAATAATTATTTGTAATTATTGGCGAAAACCTCTAACATTTGGAAAAATTCCCGAATATTTTCCCTGCAGTTCGTTAGACAAAATTCGATAAGATTTGAAAAATTTGTCGAACTTTATCTAAAATTTTGCATTCAGTTTTTTAGGAAAAGTTCCATAACATTTTGGAAAATTCCCCAAATCTTTTAGGAAAAATTCTTGAAGATATGTACATGCAATTGATTTTTTTAAATAAAAGATTTATATTTAAATCAATGGTAACAACTTTTTCGTTTTGTATCATTTGTTATTTTATGCTTGAGGCAAAAAAACCTGTTCTTAAACTTTTTCAATACAGTCAAAAAAACAGTTTTTTAACATTAGTAATACAACATAATATTAATTTATACCGTTTTTACCAGTGCTAATAACACAGCTGAAACTGATATGTAAGACTTAATACGTCTTTATGAATTAAGAGGTCAATAACCTAAATTTGGCTTAACACGACGTTGACTCATTTAATTATTTAAACTAAGAACGTTGTCTAACCAAATTTTAAAATTAAAGGCCAAAAAATCGACAACTGAAATTTAGTGAATGTGAATTCTCTTTCGTTAAAGCATCCTCTGAGAAAAAAAAGTCATAGAACAATTTTTTGTATTTTATTTATTCCAACAATTTTGTTATAAAACATTTTATTTTACCTTGTGTCTTCTTTACGAAAGTTTAATTTCTTTTAAGCACAGGGGTGCTTGATCGCGCCCACGGGTTTGTTAATCGTAATTCATGAGCCGTATATTAGCGATAAAGTGTGATATAAGCATTGAACATTAAAAATTATATGTGTTTGTATTTTTATGTCCATGTTCGTAATCAGCGCATTGAAATACATCAGCATGCGACGTTGTAAAAAATGTTGTGAACGTATTTGTGATCAATGCATACAAATATATCGCCACCTCGATCGCCACACGCTTTTCGAGACTTCACATCAGAGAAGAAAAAACAGGCGGCAACGAGCAACCTTGCCGGTGCCGACATGGTTGTTAAATTTAAAAAATATTAATTCTACGAATTTTAAAATCAACCAACTTTAATTTGCTCGAACGTGGTACAGTTCTTTGGATTGATCTAAAAGTTTCACAATATATTTTGGAATGACTCTTCTGGAAGGGGCAGAACTATGATTGAAACTCTTGGAACCTCAACATTTAAAATTTGTAAAAAGTCTGGTTTTCTTTAACTTGCTGTAGTTCTTTAAATATTTATGCTTTCGAAACGTTTCAAAAAACTTTGCAGTAGAACTCTTCCAAACGGAATGGAGAATGAGGGGAGAAGTCTCATGTGTTTTCTTTAAAGTGCTGTGGATCTTTGAATTTTGACTTTATGGAAAAGTTTTGACACGTTTTTGTAGAAATCTTCTAGAAGGGTGAGAACCCCGGTCAGCACTTTTGAAATTATAAACGATAAGTTTCTCAAAATTAAAATATTTTGTTACCTTCAAGTTTAAAAATTTACTTATCACATAAACAACATTTTTTGGATAAAATTGCCCACAATTATTTTTTAAAAGCATAAGTAATTTTATGACTCTGACTATCTACTCAGAACTAAAAAAAGTTCACTTTTGCGAAAGTATGTGGAGGGGGAGGGGGGAGTCAGGCCCCAATTTAAAAAAATAAGTTTTTGGTACTTTAGACGTCAGAACTATTGTCGAAATGGAAGTTTCTAATGTGTGTCCTGAGGGTTTACATATTCCTTTACACAACCACCACACACTTGGTTGTGGATGGGCTACAAAAACTGCTGTACAAACTAAAATGATACACAAGTCCAATCTCAGTTGAACTGAAAAAATCGAGAGAAAATGTTTGCCCGAAGAAATCTAATATCGATTAAAATTTATAATAATCTAGATGCACTATTTGGGTAAAAATAATATGCTGTTTCATACTTTTCAATGAAACAATGATTTTTCAAACAATTTCTATTAGAAAGTAAAGTAGCGATTTTTTAGTAGTCGGCATTTGTCGGCTTTGTCGAAGAGCTTGAGCACAGCCTCTAAATACAATAGTAAAACATTATCGCAAGGGACAGTGTGTGTTCAGCGACCCCCAGATAACAATATCGTGATACGCGCATCACTCGCATTGTGCGATTCTCATGTTGTTGTACGAAAGAATGTCCATTTCAATAATAGTTTATTAATTAAATATAATTTATTTATAAATATAATAATATCTATTATATTTGATTAAATACTTAATACTTTTTTATATGCAGTCATGGTATGATTGGCACGTAGCTGCGATTGTTATGACTCGCATTTCGCCATCACATATGCCTTCACAAAATGCGACGCACATGTAATGGCATCATAAAGGCAAATAATTTTCAAAAACCTTGAGAAAATAATTTTAATAATATACTGTAAAAAAAAGATTTGTGTAAAATTACAAAGTTTCGGAAAATTACATATTGTATCATTGTAAATATCACACACTTCACTGTGTGATTTTACAAAAGTATGTGAAATTACATCCTCTAGCGATGTAAATAAAAGGACTCTCGAACAGAAGTGTAATATTACGCACTCGATAAAAATAAAATTACACATTTCCTCGTACGAACTTTACATTCAGAAAGGAAAATTCAGTCGCAGCGTGTAAAAATACCATACGTCGGGAAAATCACTTCCCTGTGATTGAAAATTACATGGAGATTTTGAATTTGACCAAAGATCTTTTATTTTACCCTGGCGGAAACTGTAAAATTTTTGATTTATAATTAATTTAAAATTTAGAATAATTAATCAAATGATACTATACGTGAATACTAAAGCGTCTCTCGTTTTCGTTGTTGATCGGTGCCTTCATCCTTCAATTTTGGAGCATTTTTATTCTTAATGCGAGGAAATTGACAGATATGTTCAACTTTTTTGACAGCTTTCACACAAAAACAGACCGAATTTGAGCTATTCCTATTTTGCCTTTTAGATTTTCTGCTATTGGAACGGAAAAAATGCGGTTATTCAAAACGTATATTTCATATGTTTGTTACGGAATATTTAAACATTTAAAAAATTCTCATAGTATCTTATGTGTTTTAGGTAAGTGGTAACGTGTCCGGCTTGTGTTTCTTCAATCTCCATGAAATTGCACGAAGTTTGAGTTTCGAGTGTTCGAAACCTGTCGCCCTGATAAATTTTATTTTATTTTATTCTTTCACATAATGAATTTTACATTTTCGCGTGTAAAATTATCGTCCAAATTAAAATATCACAACAGATTCGTAAAGTTACTCCGATACACGAGTGGCCTTTTATTTACATTCGCCAGAGATGTAAAATTCAACAAATTTTTTTTACAGTGTATAATAGGGGCCATACACGTAATACATCACACGCCTTTCTTTTGTTTATATAATTCTATCCCTTTTGGATTCAAGGCAATTTTATTCTCGTCTTTATTTAAACAAAGAAAAAAAGTGTGACGTATTATGTACATGAGCTCTTATTGACTTTTTACATTTATAAAGGTAAAATTTCTTCCATGTCTTTTCAGACTACAATAAAAATGTTTTGTTTTTCATAATGAATTTTTTGTTTTAAAATCAAAATTAAAGTTGATTTTTTGAAAAAGAAAACATACTTTAAATTTGTTCTCCTTTTTTAAAAAATCGTTTTTACAGTCTTTAAAGTCACAGAATGGAGCCTCTACAAAGTACCCGTAAAAACCTAATTGGGTCTCCATTCGGTTCCCTTTTAAAAAACTCGAAAAAACAGCAAAATCAACATTTAGATTGTTGAAATTCGCATTCTACCTTAAAATTCCCTATAGAAGGTCACGGAAAAATCGCCATTGTTTTTTTTTTGCAACGGTAAAAAGTTTAAAAAATATAAGACATTTAATGCCTGTTGACTGTTGCTTACAGGCGATGCGTTTGAAGTGTAGCAGTCAACAGACGTTATATGTCTCATGTTTTTTAAATCTTTTTACAGTTGCAAAAAAAAACTGTGTCGATTATCCCGTGACCTTCCACGGGGAATTTTAACGTAGAATCCGAATTTCAACAATTTAAAAGTTTATTTTGCTGTTTTTTCGAGTTTTTTTAGAAAGGAACCGAATTGGGGCTCAATGGCGTCTTTACGGGTACTTTGTAGATGCTCCATTCGGTTCTTTCAGTCCGCCAGGGCATGCAGAAGAAAAAGTGGGTCGGAAATAATTTCATCGTCATATTGAGATTTTGAAGCTAGAGGAGACCACATTCAACTTACGCAGCGCCTGGGATCGTAGGGTTTTTTCAAAAGATCAATTTTAATTTTGATTTTCAAAAAAAAAATTATAATGCAAAAAAATATTATGATAGTCTTGAAGTAAATTAAAAGAGCTTTCCAAAATACTCGGTTAAAAATACAACCGGATAATGCTAAAAGACGTTACACTAACGTGAAGATAAACAAGTAAAACTTCAGGCCCCTGTATATTGATAAATAATTGATTGTAAATGGACATATGGTTTGGAGGATTAATATAGGTCCATTATGGCTATAATTCAGCCAAGTTTCAACCCGATGAAAAAAACAATAATTTTAGGTGGGAACACTACGCGCAGAAAAAATAAATGTAATATTTACTTATAAAGAAATGTAAGGAGTTTCTTGTAACCGTAAAAGTATAAACTGCTCATAATAAGGGGGTGAAAATGTCAAAATCACTTAGCATTTCATAAATGTGACAAAGAAATTAAGGTTCATCGACAAAATACGTGATACTTTTAGAGGTGGGGGATGTTCATGAAAATAGCATGGTTTATCTAGCAGGGGGCGGGGGGTCAAAACCCTTTATCATATGATATAGACCGTCTTTAATGAAATCATTAAACGGATTCTTTTTATACATTTATCTCTTACTTTATATATAAATTTCAAATCGCGCGGGGTTTTAGAGTTTTACTTCTTGCCTTTGGCGACAATCAGGGAAGTACTATTTGAACATTACTCTAGAATAGACAAATAAATAACATGATTCTGAAAGAATCTTGCATATTGTTTCTTTAATGTGTACACGTTGAATACTCGAATATCATTGTGCGACAATAAAAAAATGAAATGAAAACTAATGATTAAAAACTCAAATCTTTGAATTCTTGCAAAAAAATATATAGAGTGATTTCTTTCTGTTTTAAGTATTGTAGACTATCTAAGCCATTAAATGACATAACCTCATTACTTTTCTTGTTTTTTATTTACTACCCTTTTTATAAATTACAATTTCGAATACGCGAATATTATTATGCGTCAATAAAAATAATTAAATGTAAACGAATGATTAAAAACTCAAATATTCTACCTCTCGCACAAAAATAAATAGAGTGAGTTCTGTTTTACAAATTTTGCAGACTATCTAAGTCATTTAATGGCATAACCTCATTACTTTACTTTTGTTTTTATTCTTTTACTACCCTTTTTGTAACTTATGTGCATTATTATTATTTTTAAGACGTATTGAATTGACAGAGATGAAGAAGTCCAATATTTCTGTATCAAATGCATGATAAGAACTTACAGCCATTAAAATAAAGCTGTAGCATTTTGCTGCATTTTTTACAGCCGTATATTTATTGTAATATTGATAAAAACAAGGGACACCAAGGATTGTTGAAACATTTCAAAGAAGCCTACCCAAATAAGAAAGGCGATGATTTGCAAAAAGAAGCTACCTTATTCTGGTATTCGATCAAATCTAAGGAAAATTTCGAAGAATCATTAAAGAAGAAACATTCTGAGTTGGCAAACGTAAAACTAAAAAACCAGAGCAGGTTGTTAAATTACTGGAATGTTGTAAGTATGCTAAATTTCTTCAATAATTTTGATACAAGGTAGGGGAGACTGGGGCAAGATGAGCATACGGGGTCAAATGAGACACTGCATTTTTTTCTCAAAATATGTGATTTGTTGAACATTTCACACAGCATGAATTAGTATGAATAATCATATTGCTCATTGGTTAAAATAATGATATTTTGTTGTGATTCTCATTTATATCATCAGAATACCTAAAATCATTTTTTTTTCTATTAACAAAATCTAATAAATAGTTGAGGTGTCAAATCTCGCCCCAATACGTGTCTCCTTTCGCCCCAGATGATGGGGCGAGATGAGACGTGCATAATTTACAGTTTTAATATTTATATCGCAATTAAAATTTGTTGCACAATTCGTATTTCATGAAATTGATACATAAAGGTTTACAGAATGTATAAGATCACTTACATTTTAGGAAACTACTATAGTTTGTAAATATTTTACTGAAAATGATAACTATGCTCATACAAACGATGTCTGTATACGAAACACGTATTCAATTATTATTTCCATTGACGATGATATGCTTGCCATTTCTTTTGTGAAGGTCTCGAGAGCGGATATTAATTTTATTGGTAAGCTTAGGAAAAAAATTCCTATCTGTTCCCTTCTGTATTAATTGTGTTGTATTACTTATTCCGTTTTTGTGTTTCGTTTTATTAATACATTCCTCTGCCTTTCAAGACCATAAGAACTTGTTTCTCTTATGGTTTAAAAAATGGCATTCAGAGTTCGAGTTAATTGCTATGTGTGCGATAGAGTCTATCAACCAGGACAAATGGCTCGAATTGATGGAAATGATAATCCTGATAGGCAAAACATTGCAATTTTTAGACGCCTTCAACTTCGAAGACCACCACTTGCAGTCGCCGATGAGAGTAGGTTATGTGATTAGGGAGAAATTTAAAAATCGAAGTTCGAGGGAGTGGACAGCAACTCATCGCATTTCAGAATTTGCAAACAATACTGGCTACTTCGTGAGTGCATATTC
>NC_046664.1:110268236-110269846 GCF_010883055.1 Belonocnema kinseyi | reverse complement strand
GTTATTAGCCGAGCTTCGTTTGCTTCTTCCGTTACCAATTGACTCTGTCCTAGTTGGAGAAATGGTAGTATCTTGGACACAATCTATCGATGATATCAATAGCTCTGGGAATTTCTGGTTGTGGATTATAAAGTTCATTGGCGAATGATGTCACGTGTCTTTCAATGAATTCCTCTCTGCTTATCGCATTAAATCCAAGGTTACCAGGGACAAATCGCTGCATTAAAGACTCTCTTACAGTAGAAATGGCCATGCTTGTAGCTTGCCTGCTCGAATAATGAAAAATCACTTTCAGATCACAAAATGCATACAATTCTCTAAATTGTTCCTTTGTTACAGGAGCAATAGCTTTAAACTCTTCATCAGTGCAACTATCCACATTATTAAACGCCGCGGCCGCATGAAAAATTTTTTCGTTACGAAGTTGCTGCAAAAACAGAAGTAACTGCTGTCCCGGAATCTTATACGGTCTATTAATCGCTTGTAGTCCAGGAAGCAAGGGGCCTAAGATGAAACCATATTCATCCAAATGATTTAAGCATGCTCTTGTTTCTTCTGGAATGAAAATATCCATGACAATAAAAGCGTTAACTCTATATTCAATTGAAAGCCTTCGAGTATTAACATCAGCATTACATTTCTTTTGTGAAAGGTCTCGAGAGCGGATATTAGTTTTATTGGTAAGATTAGGAAAAAAATTCCTATCTGTTCCCTTCTGTATTAATTGTGTTGTATTACTTATTCCGTTTTTGTGTTTCGTTTTATTAATACATTCCTCTGCCTTTCAAGACCATAAGACCTTGTTTCTCTTATGGTTTAAAAAATGGCATTCAGAGTTCGAGTTAATTGCTATGTGTGCGATAGAGTCTATCAACCAGGACAAATGGCTCGAATTGATGGAAATGATAATCCTGATAGGCAAAACATTGCAATTTTTAGACGCCTTCAACTTCGAAGTCCACCACTTGCAGTCGCCGATGAGAGTAGGTTATGTATCAATTGCAATCAATCGATTCGCAATGAGATAGAGGAGCTCCAACGTGACCCAGGCTGTTTAAGACTGAATGTTCTTAGACAAACAGGCAGGTAAACGTGCATGTTCTGTAATGCTGATGTTAATACTCGAAGGCTTTCAATTGAATGTAGAGTTAACGCTTTTATTGTCATGGATATTTTTATTCCAGGAGAAACAAGAACATGCTTAAATCATTTTGATGAATATGGTTTCATCTTAGGCCCCTTGCTTCCTGGACTACAAGTGATTAATAGACAGTATAAGATTCCGGGACAGTTACTTCTATTTTTACAGCAACTACGTAACGAAGAAAATTTTCATGCGGCCGCGGCGTTTAATAATGAGGATAGTTGCACTGATGAAGAGTTTAAAGCTATTGCTCCTGTAACAAAGGAACAATTTAGAGAATTGTATGCATTTTGTGATCGGAAAGTGATTTTTCATTATTCGAGCAGGCAAGCTACAAGCATGGCCATTTCTACTGTAAGAGAGTCTATTGATATCATCGATAGATTGTGTCCAAGATACTACCATTTCTCCAACTAGGACAGAGTCAATTGGTAACGGAAGAAGCAAACGAAGCTCGGCTAATAAC
>NC_046664.1:110261933-110268136 GCF_010883055.1 Belonocnema kinseyi | reverse complement strand
ATTATATTAGAACAAGAAACCAAATACTGTTACTTAAAAAAAGTTATTTTATACTTAACTTACAAATATACTTTTAGAAATGTGATTAGAATGTGTTTTACTTTGCTCATAAATCTTCTTCTTAAAAACTGTGGGATACAATTAAAAAGCTAATCAAAATTTTCGTTATTTTTTTAATGTTAAGTGTGGGGGGGTTACAGTTTATCAAGTATTTTTCAAGGGGGGCCTATGAAATATCACGGCTTATCATGATGGAGAGGGGGGACAAAAATGTCTATAAAATGTATTACGTATTTTATAGATGACCCCTAAGGTTAATTTAATGGTTATCCTTTAGTAAAATAAACACCTATTCTCTGGCATTACATACTGTAAGATATGTAAAATCCACTGAACCGAAATTAAAATAGTGGTGCAGTGGACATTACTGAAGGATCGGTACATGCTACCGATCTGATTGATTTGCTTAGCTCGCCCCTGAACTCGTAACAACGCAATCTATACGGGCGGACAACCGGGTAAATGCTCGGCGCAATAGGCAATGTATGGATTGCACCACATAAGAAACCTTCCTTTTTGACATTTCTGTGACATTCGTCACATTACACAATATTTCCACTTAGCAAGGAAGGGTTTTTTTTAAATAACAACATTTTGGACGGCACAACTTTTTCATAGATCGCGTACACTTGAGAGTTTATTGGAGCAGGAAGCTTTTGTTTTCCGTAACTGTTTTAGCTGAGTTTTATGGATATAAGGTAAATCTGATAGCTTTTTTTGTGTGCCGCGATGGCATGGACGCGTATTCAGAAGTTATTCCCAAGGTCGGACCCTCTAAGTTACAAATGCATTTGGAAATTTTGTAACAGGTCGCAACTCGTTTAATAGTCTAGTGGTTAAGACAATTTACTTGCATGCCCAGTTTTATGCTTTCGACCCCCCACCCCCCATTGCGTGCAAAATTTTAATTTTATTATAAGCGTTGTGACTTACATATACCAATTAATTGTAAGTTTATCCAAAAAAAAATATATATATATAAGAATTAAACCGTTAACATTAATGATAGTCATATTTAGTTACCTAGGATTGTAACGTTTACTGAACTGTCTTGTTGTCCATATACGTACTTGGAATATCAGATTTAACTTGGTTTTCAGTAAAATAGGGCACGGTACGGCACTTTCACACGAAAAATGAATCTACGAGAGTAGTCACGTCAGGCTCCAGAAAGGTGTCGGGCTGAGCACGCGTATTCATGGAATTTGTAGAATTTAAGGAAATTGTTGAATTCAAGGAATTCGTGGAAGTAATAGAATTCTTGCAATTCGAGGAATCCGATGAAGTCGTGTAATTCATGGAATTAATAGAACACATGGATAAAGGATATGAGAAGCCGCCTCATTATCCTTTCCGCACACACGACTTTCTTGAAGCCCTATCTTATGTCTGTGATACTCGAGGTTCCCGTGTCCTATCAAAATTTCTGTTAGGACTTTGACTTCGTTTTTCCCGAGCTTGAGTATTTCCCTCGCTCGATTAGAGTTTAGCTTTGAGACCGAATGAGTGTTTTAGCCTATCTGCAATAAGAGACCAAACCCTACGCAATCTGATGTTCCTCGGTCAGCCAACTGTTAATTTCTTCAGTGACTAACCTACTGGAAATGCCTACAACTGGCTCGGGTTCATTACGATTTTCTGTTGATGCTAGTTTTGCTTGCTTGTAGCCGCAGTGGAGCATGGCCATAATCTCAGATTGTAGAACTGTGGCGTAGGAACCCCATCGCGATTGTGAAGCCCACTCTATTCCTTTTACAATATACAACGGCTCCTGCGATCTCCTTGTTCCTGAAGTCATCTGCAAACCAGTTTTCTTCATCACTGCGCAAGTGTGCCTCACTGTTAGCCAATTCCTCTTTCGTGGATAGGCTAACTTGATAATTTTTGTCGAAGAGGTAGCGGTGTGTGGAAACTTTAACCCTGAGCAACCCTGAGCAACCACGGCTTGGTGAATAGATTAGCCTGGCCTGCAAGAGCGCTGTGATCGTTCCATGACAGCTTCTTATCCTGTATGACTCATAGATATATTTAGCTCCTTCTTTGATTTCCACTTGTTGTCCTCTCAGTTTCAATGTGCGAGGTGTGTTCAGAAAATAAGGTGACTTTATGGTTTTCTCAAAAAATATTCATTTATTCCTCAATATTTAAGTTGTCCCCTTCAAAGTCATCCCCCTCAGATATAATACACTTGTGCCAACGCTTTTTCCAATCATCGAAGCACTTCTGATAATCATTTTGTAGTATAGCCTTGAGTTCTTTCAGCGATGCAGTTTTTATCTCCTCAATCGTTGAAAATCGATGTCCTTTCATGAGTCTCTTCAGTTTTGGGAAAAGAAAAAAGTCACTGGGGGCCAAATCCGGTGAATATGGAGGCTGAGGCATGACTGTGATGCTGTTTTTGGTCAGAAAATCTTTCACAAGCAACGATGAATGAGCAGGTGCATTATCGTGAAGCAAAAGATACGAATTGTTTTTCCAAAGTTCCGGACGTTTTTTGCGTATCGCCTCTCGAAAACGGCGCATAACTTGAAGGTAATAATCCTTATTGACCGTACGACCTTGTGGTAAGAATTCCTGATGCACTACGCCACGGTAATCAAAGAAGACAGTGACCAAAACCGTCACATTTGACCGAACTTGACGTGTTTTTTTCGGCCTTGGAGACTCAGGATGCTTCCTTCTTGGAACAGCTTGTACCACTTATACACATTTTTCTTACTCAGAGTAGAGTCACCGTATGCAACTGTCAACATTTCAAGAGTTTTAGAGCACTGGATTCCATTTTTCACACCAAATTTAATGCAAACTCTTTGCTCCATTTTTTTCGAAAGAAGAAAATCGCCGAGCACACCAAACCCTTCTAACCTTTTACGCCTATGCCAGAAAAACAACACGAACTATATAGTCAAAACTGTGAGCATATGATCGTGACGAGTATATCAACACAACAAAACAGAAAATTTAAAACTTGAATGTACGTAGCCCGAGAAAATTGAAAAGTCAACTTACTTTTTGAACACAACTCGTACTCGTGGTTCCCCACTTATACATTCTGGTAAATATAACCACGTCCGTCTTACTCTGATTGATCGATAGTCTAGTCTTCTTACACCATGAATCTACTATCCCCAGTTCTTGCTGCATTACTTCAATGAGCGCATCCAGATTCTGGCCGCGCACGATAACCAGTATATCGTCCACATAGCCTATAACGTGATGGACCTGACTCGTAAACAGATGAAGCAGTTTATTCACTACCAAGCAGGCCTGCACGACTGTGTGTTAAAGAAATGGCGGAATTCATCGCCATCTACCACCATTTTAGAAATTAAGGCACTATGAGAATGCATTAGTTCACGTGTATGTATACATTGATGGTTTAAATTGGCTGTACGAAATTTTTAATTAAAAATAAACTTAATAAAATAATAAGAAATTTTTTTTACTGCTTGTGTGTGTTTTCCAGAATCTGTCATAAATTCTTTAATTTATTGTCGATTTGAAATTGTAATGACATTTTTAAAAAACTATTCTTGTGAAAGACACCTCATGCATATTTTGCAAATTTGACTTGATTCCCTTTTGCATTTTTTACAAATAGAAATACAGAATTTAGTACATGATTTTCCTAAAATTGATTCAATTTGTTATTTGTCATTATTTATTCACTCAATTCTGTATTTATGTTTTAAAAAATTACAACAAAATAAATTAAATTAAAAAAATATGCGTGTATGATAAGTATGTTTAGCCTGATCTGCTTGCCGAAAGTATCATTAAAATTTGTAGTCGGCAATAAATTGAAAGATTTGACCGAGATTCTGGAAATTTCACACAGGAAATACAGACAAAATGTGTGTAACAATTTGGACATATTTTCTGTTTAATATTTCCTTGATTTCGCATTTATGGCTTAATTTATGTTAAATTGACAATTTAATTCAAACCATTCAAACTATCAATCAGAACATCATCTCACTATTATGACAGGCTAATTATAGCTCGATACTCTTGCGTCTCTACGCCCCTCATCAACAAACCTATTTGCGCTACCTCCACCACGTTTGGAACTAATCTGCACCCCTCTGTGCTCCACCTGAGTTCACTCTTTGGCCATTTCTATTACACACAGTCGTACAGGCCTGCTACCAAGCACCACGACAGAGACGATAAAACCCCTTGCTGCGGAAATCCCAAGTCAACGCTTCCGCATAAAATAGTATCACCCTCAGTCGTAGTTAGGTTCATTTTGGACAAAATGTGGCAGTCCATCCACGACTGCAATAGAGAAATCATGTGCAACCATCGCCGCACTGATCACCTCTCCAGAGGTGTAGTTGAAGGCTCCTTCGATGCCCATGAAGGTTCCAATCGCGAGGCCTTTCTGTGTTACTATTCCTTCAATTAGGTTTACTTCTCCGCTTAGAGACGTCTCGGTGGAATTACCAGCCCTATAGGCGTGTTGCTCCTTGTGAAGTGGCGTACTTGACAAGACCTTATCGCGGATATATCTATCCGCAAGTCTTTCCACTGTTTTTAGTAGGAAAGGTGTGAGGCTAATGGGAGAGAAGTCCTTGGGTGAAGTGTAACCGATCCTGCCTGCTTTCGGAATGAAAACCACTCTCATAAACCTTCATGCCGTTGGAGCATATCTCAAAGTCAGACTCGCCCTATGAAGACCTCTCCAACCCTTTGTAAGAGGACTGGATATATGCCATCCGAACCAGGGGACTCGTAAGGGCTGAAAGACTATATGGCGAACCTGACCCTCTGGGGGGGGGGGGGTGACAATGTCGTTGGCTAACCGCCGTTTCGGGCCCAGTTGGGCCACCAGTGGCTTTGATTGCCTCGGAGGTTTCTTTCCCTTTTCTTCAAACTTGGTAAAGCCCGGAAAATGTGTCTTGATCAGTTAAGTCAATGTAATCTCGTCCGACTCTGTGCATGCCCCGTCAGCGAATTTTAGAGTACCGAGAATAGCATTCGGATTTCGAGA
Organism: Belonocnema kinseyi; assembly: GCF_010883055.1. Taxonomy (NCBI): domain Eukaryota; kingdom Metazoa; phylum Arthropoda; class Insecta; order Hymenoptera; family Cynipidae; genus Belonocnema; species Belonocnema kinseyi. The sequence continues at coordinate 110,263,083 of NC_046664.1, read as the reverse complement.
AATCAGATTATCCAGTCTAGCCGTCTTTGCTCCTTTCTCAATGTCTGTCCACCAGTATGTCTCCTCAGCCTTTCGGACTCGTTTTGGCCGACAATTACTTTCATAAGTAGATTTAATGGCCTCCATGAAAATCTCGGCTGTCATCTCCAGGGCATCCAAGTCTCAGAATTGACCTGAGCACCTCTGAGAGTGTACTTTTTAGATCCATGGAAAACTGATCCCAGTACATTCTTCTTGGATTTCTGGCCCATTTAGGGCCCGCGGGTGCAATGGATTCTAACTCTAGGGGAGAGGGTTTAGTTGAGAGACGGGTTCTGGTTTCGAGGCTCAACAGCTCTTATGAATCTGACTAATATACGTATGTCGAACGATGGGTGCTTGTCCTAAGTGCAATAAAACAATTTCTAGAGGGTCGCCGGGCGCTGTATCCTGCAAAAAATGCGGTGCCTTTAGCCACTTGACCTGCGTCAACGGCGGATTGTCAAAAAAGGCATTTGATGATCTGAAAAAAGGTTTAATTGACTTTATTTGCGTAAACTGCAAATCACAGAATGCTAGCCACACCTCTTCATGTATCGATTCTGTAACAGCTCTAGAACGCTGTGACATAAGACCTGCAACAGTTCTATAACAATTCTAGAACTCGGTTACCAATGTTATGTCACAATTCTGTAACAGATCTAGAACGCTGTGAAACCCGATCTGTAAAATTTCTAGAACAATTATATAACTCAATTACAAATGTTTTTTAACAAATCTGTGACAGATATAGAACGCTGTGACAACCGATCTGTAATATTTCTAGAACAATTCTAAAATTTTGGTACGCTGCGTTGCAAAAAATCTAGGATAATTCTATAATAGTTATATAACAATTCTAAAAGTGCTGTACATCTAATATGGAACGGTTTTATGTACCCCTCACAGGAATATAATATCCCGGCGTACTTGATTTGACCCCATTTATATCCCGGGTTATTTTGATCTGAGACCGCGCGTACGCACAGTGATCCCAGATTTGAAACGAGGTACACTCCAGTGCTATCACAAGTATACAGTCTGTCAAGTTAAAGCGTGGGTGGCTTTACTCGCAGTCGGTAAGGTGTATCGACATGATTTTGGTGTCAAAATATTAAGAAGAGCTCCCTCT
>NC_046664.1:110259242-110261833 GCF_010883055.1 Belonocnema kinseyi | reverse complement strand
GGGAGCTCTTCTTAATATTTTGACACCAAAATCATGTCGATACACCTTACCGACTGCGAGTAAAGCCACCCACGCTTTAACTTGACAGACTGTATGTCCGTGTGAATATAGTTGGAGATGATCTACATGCCTAGGTTGCGCGCGCAACTCATTTCTCCTCTTCTGAATTTGAAAACTCGAAGGTGCACGACTGCCGGTCGGAACACTTCGGCGGTTCTATTTATATCTCTATCTCCTTTGAAATAAAATCAAGAGATTGGGATTTTATTATTTCCAGATTTCGATGCTGGCGATTCTCATGATTTGAATACTTCGCGCGCCTCTTTATATGCGTATATTTTGAGGTTATGTTATTTCAAGTATAAAACATAAATGATATAAATATTAATACTAATTATATAAACTCTAGCATACAATGAAACCCGTTTTCCATTCATGTAATGCAAAAAAACTATTTAGGCGATTTTAATTCGGTTTCCAAATCTCCCGCGCTCGAGATCTTGCACTGATTCACCGCGCATTTCAAATACATAATTAGTTATGAATTGAAAACAATGTAACACAATATTAGAATGTGTTCACAAAAATTCTCGGGACGTGGTTTCTTTGGGAAATTTTTCTTAAATCTTTGTTTGCGAAATCTTTTTTATTCGTTGAAATCGCTGAATTATTTAAAATCTATAATTACTAAAAAAATGTTCTAAAATGTTTTGAAACCTTTTCAAATCTTCCAAATGTTTTAAAAGCTTTGAAATCCGGTGAACTGTAAACTTTTCAAAATCTTGGAAACCCTTTACATCTTTTAAAAGTTTAAAAATCTTTGTGAAATTGTTATTAAATGTTTAAAATATGATAAACACTCCTTTATAAAATGTTCAAAATCCTTTTAAATATTTTTAAATCTTTGAAACATTTTGAAATCTTTATTGATGTTTTGTAATATGGTGGATACTCAAAAGCCGAGTGGTGAAACTCTTGAAAGTCCCGTTATATGGCCATGGCTCATTCTAATAGAGCCTTTTATTCTAGACGTCGGCAGTGCTCACGTGCCGAAATTTTACGTCATTTCCGTATTTGTCGAACAGTTTTGTGTCGAAATGTATGGAAAATATTGTTAATAAAAATAACAACAAAAAATTAATTTGTAAATAACAGATATTTTGAAGGTAGAACATTTTTAAGTCTATTTAAAAAAAAACGGTGAAAAACGTGCAAAGAGTGTGGCGACCAAGGCCATTATTTGCATCTGTTGGCATCTGTCATCTTCTAAAAAATGCTTAAAAATTAGGCAAAACTCGCGGAAGATGATGTTCCAGGTGCAAAATTAGTGCACGAATCAGTAGACGAACACAGTATTGAGCATCTGAAACGATGTCCTAAATGTAGAAAACCACCATTAAAAGGAAAAAAAAACGTGATTTAGTGGAAAGGTTAGTTGAGATTTTGTATGGCAGGTATAAATATTTTTTTATACAATCTTTGCAGTGTAGAACTTTGTTTGAGTAAATCTTTAATATTCATACAAATATAAAATAACACAATATTATATTTTCTACTTCTCTTTTTCAAGTTTAGACAATATAAAGGCATTTGATAGTGATTACCTGGTATGAAGGATGTACTAACAAATTTTCTTTCTTTCATATAAACTGGTTATAAATACATAAATATAATAGTATTGCGTTCTGAAGTGAAAGTATTAAATAGATTTTATTTTTATCAAAAAATCTAGGATGTTCGAAACCTCGATCACAATGCTTCATTTAATATGTAAGCAAATGTTAGCAAAGAAAGAAAATATTAATACCTGCCAAACACAACCTCAACTAACCTTTGTACTGAATCACTTTTGTTTATTTTAAAGATAGTTTCCTATATTTTATCCATCGTTTAAGTTGTTTAAAACTGCACTCTTCCACCGATTTGTGCACTAATTTTGCCCCTGGAACATCATCTACCATGATTTTTTTCGGATTTTTAAACATTTTTTTGAAGACGACAGATGTCAACAAATGTAAATAATGGGCTTGCTCGCCACACCTTTCGCACTTTTTTCGCAGTATTTTCCTGAATATACTTAAAAATTTGTTGTCCTTAAACTCTGATTTATTTACACATTTATTTTTTATTGTTATTTTTATTTACAATATTTTCCATAAATTTCGACACAAAACTGTTCGAAAAAAGCGGAAATGACGTAAAATCCTGGCACGTGCGCACTGTCGACGTCTAGAATGAAAAGGTCTATTCTGAAGCTGAGTTAATATTGAAGATTTCAGCTGATAATTTTTATAATTTCCAAGTCAAATATGACAAAAAATGCATACTTTAACATTCTATAGTGGCGAAGACGAAACTTTTAAGGTCGCTGAACACCCAGCTTATAAGACGAATTCGCCGCTTCTTACCTCTTATCATTTGAATCTCAGATTCATCGTTGCAATTTTTATAATCATACGGATTATGCGCCCTCGCTGGCTACATATTTAGTCCACCTATCAGGCAATTTATGGATACCTTTCCAAAAAAAGTCTTCGTTTTTTGAAGCAAACCAGTCATCGAGCCATTTTCCAACATTTTCGTAAGAAGTG
>NC_046664.1:110256241-110259142 GCF_010883055.1 Belonocnema kinseyi | reverse complement strand
TTAATAATAATATTATAATAGTCTTATTTATATCTTGATCCGCATTTGAAAGAAATTAAAGAAATTGGCGGTTTTGGAATTCATCTCGTTTAGATAAAGACTCAATTATTTGGTTAAAAATTAATTCTTTTGTTGAGAATGCAACTATTTTGTAAAAAAGTCCTCTTCTCTATAAAAAGTTTAGCTACGTTGTTAAAAATTTTTATTTTTTATTTGAAGGTTCATCTCTTTCGTTGAAAATTGAACTGTTCTGATGAAAATATGTTTCATGTGTTGTTGAAAATACATTTTTGAAACTGACAATTAATCTGTACCATTTTTGGTTAAAAAAATCATGTATTTTGTTAAAAATTCGTCTTTCTTTGTAGACATGAAATTGTTTAATGGAAAATTTATACCTTTTGGTTGAAAATTAAATTTTTCGGTTGAAATGTCAAGTCTAAATATTTTTTGGTTGCAAAGTCGTTTTGTTGCAAATGCAACTATATTGTTAAAAATTAAAATCATCATTTTTGGGTGGAAAATTCGATTATTTACTTAAAGTTAAAGTACTTAGTAAGAAAATTAATTTTTCCTTGTTAAGGATTCATAATTATAGTTGGAAATTCAACTATTTGCCTTCAAATTAACTTTTTTTTTAACAGCTTTGTTGAAAATTAATTTTTTTTGTTAAAAATTATTTTTCTCTATTTGAAAATATAACTATTCTAGGATTGATTAAAAATTAATCGTTTTTATGTGAAAATTGAACTATTCCATTTTTTGTTGAAATTTTATCCTGTACATTTTATTAGATAAAACACCAATTATTTGATAGAAAATTAATTTATTAGGTTAAAAAGTAAACTTTTGGGTTGAAAATTGATATATTTTGACAATTAGATTTTTTTCCTTACATTAAAAAAACTGCAAAATACAGAAATTTCCTTAAAATCGTTCTGACTCTTTTTTTCTAATTTTTAAAATCTTTTCAAATACTCACTCAAAATTATTCTTTCAAAATAAAAAATCATTTTCAATTTTCTTAGCAATCACAACAATTCTTTTAATTCTTTTTAAATATTTTACAATTCTCAAAAAGCTTAATTTTTTTTATCTGCAAAAATCTACATCGTGTTTCAAATTATTTGAAATAATTTCAAGTTCAAATTTAGCTTATTACAATTTTAACAATTTAAGGCTTTCTATTCCGAACTATTCTGTTAAAATTTGTAGAGTTTTTAATAGTTGTTTATAATGGATTGTTTTAAATGAACGGTCAAATATTGCTAATAATTAACAAAATGTTCTTTTTTTAATTTAAAAATTTCAAATTGAATGGGTTAAAAATAAAAAATTTTTTAACTGAAATAATATTTGAAGTCATATTTGACAATAATTTAAAAAATTAATATCTATTATTTCTTTAATTTCGAACGGATTCAGAATCATCTTGTAAAATCCATTATTTTTCCATTTTTAATACCTTAAATTCAATTTAAAAATTCTTTCAATTAAAAAAAATCATAGACGAGAACAAATAAATTAATTTTCTATCAGATAATTGGTGTTTTAACTAAAACAATGTACAGGATAAAATTGTAACCAAAAATGGAATAGTTTAATTTCCAGATAAAAACTGTGATGAAAAATTGAATTGAACAAGAAAAAAAACGAATTTTCAACAAAATTGTTAAATTTTCAAGGGAAAAGGTGAATTTTCGACCAAAAAGATAAATGTTCTATAAAAAAAAACGATTTTTCAACTTAACCAATATATACGTTTAATTTTTAATCAATCATATAATAGTTATATTTTCAGAAAAAAGGTAAATAATTTTTAACAGGAAAAATAAATTTTTAACAAAGTTGTTAAATTGTCAAACAATAAGATGAATTTTCGACCAAGAAAATTAATGATCTACAAAAAAAGACAAATAAAAAAAAATACATGAATTTTCAACGAAATTATTTAATTTTAAAGTCAAAAAGACAAATCATCTACAAAAAGTATGATTTTTTAAGCGAAAAATATGAGTTTTCAATCAAAGAGTTAAACTTTCAACTAAATAGTTAAATTGTTTAAATTGACGGTTCAAAAATGTATTTTCAACGAAAGAGATGAACCTTCAAATAAAAAACATAAATTTTAACAAAGTAGTTGAACTTTTGATAGAAACGACTTTTCTTACAAAATAGTTACATTTTCAACAAAATAATTCATTTTTTGAACCAAATAATCGAGCCTTTAGCCAAACAAGATGAATTCAAAAACCGCCAATTTCTTTAATTTCTTCCAAATGCAGATCAAGATATAAATAAGTCTATTATAATATTATCATTAATAATATGTATGTATATATATAATTAAAAATTTTTCATAAGGGCAACCGCAGGATTTCGCCGGGATCGGGTGCTAATCTGGAAAATTGCACCCGCTCCCAGCGAAATCGCGGTAAAATTTCAGCCACAACCACGTTTCACGACCGTGATATATATATCCATACACGTATACATATACGTATAACCAAATTCTGAAACAAGGTTATGTTCCCAGGATTCACCACGCATTTTAAATAAATAATTAGTTACGAATTAAAAACAATGTAGCACAACATTAAAATTTTTCATAAATACATTCGGGACGTGCATTAGGTACTTTCTTAAAAATTGGAGTTGGTTTTCACTAATGTCACAGTACGTGAGTGATATTTGACGTTTGACAAGTGTCAACATCGTTTTTTGCTTCGATCTTAATTAATTAAATAAAGTGAAAATCTGCAGGTTGTACGTAATTAATTGGCGATAAAATCTGTTGTTTTACTTACCAGGTGTATACATATGAAACCGGTATTGCCATTTAGCGGCCAGTAGGCACACTTGTAGGCACTGTCGGAACTTACCATTTGTGCTAATTGGCAT
>NC_046664.1:110247063-110256141 GCF_010883055.1 Belonocnema kinseyi | reverse complement strand
ATGTATATTGTAAGCTTATGGATTTGATGCAAATGTAGGATGCAAAGGGGTGAGTGCTCTAATTTCACCCTAAGGCTATCTAAAAGAGGGAGAATTTCCCCGGATAATTTTTCTTGTAAAATAAATTTATAATGAGAGGGTTGCACGGAGTAAAGGCATGAGATTTTAATAAATGTCGATTTATTTAAACAAATCCCTATTCTAAAATCATATACAAAATCTTCTATGTGCCGTGGCTAAAAATGTTCATCTCTTTGGTAAAAGGGTAATTGCCTTGAATAAACACAATTCTATAACGACGTCGTAAGTATCCAACCTTTTTATTGAAAACTCGATACAATTCTAGTAATCTTATATTCTAAAACTCAAAATGTAAAAGCTGTCTAAGCTATTCGTTTTTCCTTAAATTTAAATCTAAAATTCTGAGTATTAATACTAGTTTCCTAGCATTAGAAGGAATCTCTCCTTTAATAAACAATACACTTGTCAAAATGGTTAACGACCTTACGAAACTAGCCCTACTGACCTAATAAGGAGTAATTACTACGGTAGCTAGCTCTGAAGATAATTGTCTGAGAATATTATAAATTTAGAGAAAAGGGATCCTAAGCCTTAAAATAGATGATTAACTTTATTACAATGAGGTGTCACCATAAAAGGGTGATGCAACTGACGCGCGGTAACTAGCCTGAGTCGTGGCGTTCTCGGACTCCAGGTGTTCCTATCTTCCTACTAAGAGGGATAAAGTGAGCACTCTGCCGAGAGCGAGATAGAGAGATTTATCTCAAGGCGACACTTTGGGTAAAATATAAGAAAAACCTTTACCGAAGGCTGCCATCATATTTAGAAACTATTTTGTTTACCTGGCACGCAGGCTTAGCCGTTTTCTCAACTAGGCTAGTCAACGAAGCTGAATGAGGAGGCTTAAATGGAAATAATTTATAACAATGAACTTGGTTGTCAGGAAGCTTCCTTAGGGGGTCTTGAAACACCTCCAAAAATTCAGTAAATTTGGGGGGGGGGAGCGCTCGAGCCGCCATCTTCCAATATGGCGGATTATTTAATGTTTTTAGATTTTCCTTGGCAACGGCTGTTTTTAGAGAAAAAATAGTTATATAATAAAACACTCTAAATTTTCTTCTGAATAAAAAAGCTTATATAAAATATTGCCATAAAGTGAATATTTTACCCGAAAAATTGAAAAGATTGAACATGTTTGGAAGTTCATTATTTTTGCATTTATGAGCGATTGCCTCAGTGAAAACGAGTGCAGTTTATTGTTTCGAGCTTGGCTGAAGGTAAACTACCGTGCAATATCGATAATTTCGTTGTAGCTATATTATTTATTTAATACTGAATATTATTTTGATCATTTTCAACGCCTAATTTAAAGAAGTTGCTTTCATTTCTCGAAGTAGGGACTCTGCCATTTACCTTTCCTTATGTCTTAACAACGCATCCACAAATTTTCGAAATTTTAAATTAATTTTTTTATATTAAAAAACGCCTTTTTTGAACCTGTATCAAAACTCTCTGAAAACCCGAGTTCAGCCTAGGGGGTGAAGTAATAACGATATATTTACTGCAGGCCCACTTTTTTCTTCAAACGGTAGAAAACATAATGCACCCATCGTAAAGAATCTCAACTCCTTCCATGTGCCTGGGACCCTTCGAACTGCATTTCCCTGGCCACAGGCGACTATCGGCGTCCCTTTTCCACCAAAGCAAATACGCGAGGGCCAGCGAGAGAGTAACGGGCTTGTCAGTACAGTCAAGCACAGTCATTTCTATTTTTGTAAGAAAACCTTTCTTCTCCCGTTAACATTTCACGTCTGTGAAACGTGTTTTTTGTATCAGAAAAAATCATATAATTACTGATTTGTGCATGAAGCATTCCACAGGTGCTCCAATGATCGTATCAAAATTCAGTAATGATCGGATTAAAATTAAGCTTATAATCAAGCTCTGAAGTAAATTTAAAGCTTCTGTTCGACACGCCTCCAAAATATTTCTGGCTTCACATCTACTGTTATTTATATAAAAAGTCATTTGTAAAATAAAAATTTCGAAGACAATCTAACAAGAACAGAAAATTATTAACATTCCATGAAATAATTCAGATTAATACTTCAAGGAGAAGAAAATAAAATAACCATTTTTGTATCTCCATTCTTCTCCCGCTAACATTTCACGTCTATTAAACGCGTTTTTTGTATCAGAAAAAAATCATATAATTACTGATTTTTGCATAAAGCATTCCAAAGGTGCTCCAATGATCGTATTAAAATTCAGTATTGATCGGATTAAAATTAAGCTTATTATTATTACTATTATTACTATAACTATATATTTACTATTTTTAAATAAAAAATTACTTCGGAAAAATGTATTTTGTAACAAAACGCTTTCACTAAATTAAAAATATTGGATCAGTGCAAAATACTAATTCATGTTATTTTAAATTTGTTTATTACAAACAATAATAATTATTTTATATTTATCAATATTTGACTGTTTATTCAAGCCGAATAAATCAAAACCGAATATTTAAAAATAAACCATTTGAAATTGAATTGTTTTACCTGGGAAAACTTAAATCGTTAAAATTTCGAATATCTTTTGAGCTTTGAACGTTACTATTTTGATTGTTATTTAAAAAGAAAGGTTTAGTGTCGAAGTGAAATGTTTCGATTTAGATGTTTAAATATCAATTCGACCGTTATTATTTCTAGAGGAAATTTGAGTAATTTTAATAGGTGTTTGGAAATTTTGAAAAGATTGAAAATTAATTGAAAACTTGAAATGATTTCATATAATTTAAACGAAGTTTGTACCAACAAAATTCGGCTAGTCGAACCGAAATTTCGGTGCAAATAGCCACAGCCTAATTTAAAATAAAATGTCGATTTTTGCAGATTTAAAAAAAAAAATTAGAAACTTTTTAAAAATTGTGAAAGGCTTCAAAACAATAAAACATTTTCGTTAGATTCCTAGGAAAATTGAATACCATTTTTTATTTTGGAATATTATTTACAAAGAATACTTAAAAAGATTTTAAGATTTCCCAAATTGTTAAAAGAGTCTAGAATATTTTAACATGATTTTTTATAATTTGAGAAATTTCTAAAAGGTGAACAAAAAATTCTATTAATTTCAAAAGACATTCAGAAGTTCGAAAAACATTTCAAAAATAATTTTAAAGTTGCATACATTTAAAATAACTTCTAGATTTAACAAGATTTTGAAATAAAATTTGAAGTTTTTAGTAGTTGAAAATTCGTTTGATTTATTTGTTAACTGTAAAGCTTGATTATAAGCTTACTTTTAATCCGATCATTACTGAATTTCGATAATCATAGCAGCACCTTTCAAATGCTTCATGCAAAAATCAGTAATTAAATGTTTTTTTTCTGATACAAAAAACGCGTTTTATAGACGTGAAATGTTAGCGGGAGAAGAATGGAGATACAAAAATGGTTATTTTATTATCTTCCCCTTGAAGTATTAATCTGAATTATTTCATGGAATGTTAATAATTTTCTGTTTTTGTTAGATTGTCTTCGAAATTATTATTTTACAAATGACTTTCTATATAAACAACAGTAGATGTGAAGCCAGAAGTATTTTGGAGGCGTGTCAAACAAAAGGCTTAAATTCACTTTAGAGCTTGATTGTAAGCTTAATTTTAATCCGATCTTTACTGAATTTTGATAAGATCATTGGAGCAACTTTGGAATGCTTCATGCAAAAATCAGTAATGATATGATTTTTTCTGATACAAAAAACGCGTTTAATAGATGTGAAATGTTAGCGGGAGAAGAAAGGTTGTCTTACAAAAATAGAAATGATTGTGCTTGACTGTACTAACAAGCCCGTTACTCTCTCGCTTGCCCTCGCGTATTTGCTTTGGCGGAAGAGGGACGCCGATAGTCGCCTGTGGCCACATGACAGTGGCCGCTTCATGACCTGGGAAATACAGTTCGAAGGGTCCCAGAGACATGGAAGGAGTTGAGATTATTTACGATGGGTGCATTATGTTTTCTACCGTTTGAAGAAAAAAGTGTGCCTGCAGTAAATACATCGTTATTACTTCACCCCCCCCCCCCCCCCCCCCCCCCCCAGACTCAACTCGGAAATACCGAGAGTTTTGACACAAGTTCAGAAAAAGGCGGTTTTTAAAATCAAAAAATTAATTTAAAATTTCGAAAATTTGCAGATGCGTTGTTAAGACATGAGGAAGATTAATGACAAAGTCCTTACTTCGAGAAATGAAAGCAACTTCTTTAAATTAAGCGTTGAAAATAATCAAAATAATTTTCAGTATTAAATAAATAATATAGCTACAACAAAATTATCAATATTGCACGGTAGCTTACCTTTAGTCAAGCTCGAAACAATAAACTGCACTCGTTTTCACTGAGGCAATCGCTCATAAATGCAAAAATAATTAACGTCCAAAAATGTTCAATCTTTTCAATTTTCCGGACAAACTAGTCGCTTTATGGCAATGTTTTAAGTAACCTTTTTTATTCAGAAGAAAATTTAGAGTGTTTTCTTCTATAACTATTTTGCTCTAAAAACAGCCGTTTCAGAGGAAAATCAAAAACATTAAATAGGCCGCCATATTGGAAGATGGCGGCTCGAGCCCCCCCCCCCCCCAAATTTACTGGATTTTGGGAGGTGTTTCAAGACCCCCTAAGGAAGCTTCCTGACAATTAAGTTCATCGTTATAAATTATTTCCATTTTAAATCCTTCGTTGACTGGCCTGAACAGGTTTCGAGCGAATTTACGCTCGTCCACTCCTAAACAGCTAAGTAGTCCAGACGCCATACCCAGTCCTGTCGGATCTTATATGTCGCCAAAATATTTTGAGTGCTTCGTATGCAGAATGATCACCTGATTCCGAATCGGTGTGGTACGTCTTCGGCAGATTGTGAGTTCTCAAGATATTCGCAATTAATCAATTATTTAATTACTCCCGATTAATGATTTTCCATTAAACTTATTTCGATTTTTTTTCTGCACTTTATTAGCTCATTACAGGACGAATAAAAAACGTTAAAACATATTTGCCCTCCGATGAAGATTTATTGCACAATAGCAACTAATAGGCGAAAAGATGGGAAAAAAATTCTATCTGCCATATCTTCAAAAATATGATCTAAAAGAGAAATATTTATTTAATTAATGAAAATAACAGCTAAAATACACACTTTTTATAATAAAAACTATTTCTCTAAAGTTAATAATTTCCTGGAAAAATGTAGTTTTATTGGGTGAAATTCTGCGGTGCGACAATAAATATTAATTTTTAGTAAATTAAATTCATGTTAAAGACAATGTTTTTGCTCAAATATATTGTTGCTGTTCCCAGACACATAGTTCCTATGAAATTATGATGAAATTGTTTAAATTTAAGCAACGACGCATGAATAATCAATTACGGGGCTTCAATACTAACAACTTTTCTACAAAAAGTTATAAATGTTTGAAATTTAGCACGATAATTCTCTAAAGTACCAGTAAAACAATGATGTTGAGAAAAAATTGTTTATACAAAAATTGTAACCTGTAGAACAATCTAAATTCCAATTATTTATCTACAGTTCTATATGCAGTGGAAACTTCGCGCTCATCTGGCCGGCTGGTTCGGACCCCATAGGCGTGGAAATAGAAAATGCTAGCAGAAGGGTTCATGGGTCCATTCGGCACTGTGAAACTATTTTGCTGTTATAAGAAATTAATTTATTCTACAAAAATAATTTTCTTTCGTTTCCTTGAAAAACTAGAATCAGAATAAAATTAAATGAGGGTGAAAATTATTTTCAGTTTTTAATATTTTACAGAAAACTTAGGGTGAAGTTTCCTTTTGGAGCTAGAAAACGTTTCAGAAAAAAAAATAAAATAATAAAGTAATGGGAGACTTACTTCGAAATTAGATATTTCTTCGAATCATTGAGATATTTAACTATTTTTTCTTCTATTTAGGAATGTCTCACTTTTTTTAATTTTTATTTTTGTAGAAAAAATTGGAAGTGATTTAAAGGAAGTGTGTGCATCTAAATAATTCGGCTATTAGTGACGAAGTTTCGGTATATTCTGGCAGATTTCAAATTAAAAATTTAGAAGCTGTTTAAGAATTATGAAAGGCTTCAAAAGGATAAAAACATTTTCTCAAGATTCTTCGGAAAATAAAAAATGATTCTTCATTTTTTTCTCCTTCTTTTAAGAGAATATTTAAAAAGATTTTCAAAGATTTTCAAAATTGTAAAAAAGAATGTGGAATATTTGAAGGAATTTTTTTACATTTATAAAATTTACTCTGAATTGTAAGAACAATTAAAAAATATCTTTTTAAATGAATCAAATTTTGCTTGTCATGTTCAAAAAAGGTCGGTAATTTAAAAAAATTCCTTTAAAATCATCCAAATTCTGTTTTGAAAATTGTGGAAATCTTTGAAAATATTTTCTTAAAGATTTTTTAACATAAGAAATCATTTTACATTTTCCTTGGAATTTTCAAAAAATGTTTTATTTTTTATTTTGAAGCCTTTTAAAATTCTTAAAAAGCTTCTAAAATTTGTATTTGAAACTTGCACAAATCTACATTTTGTTTTAAATGAGGCTGCAGCAATTGCTCGAAAATTTCGATACGAATAGGCGAATATTATGTCAGAACATACAACTCGTTTAAATTATTTAAAATTATTTTAAATTTTACCTTAATTTTGAAACTTTTTGAAACTTGAAGTGACTCAAGTTTTTCCTATAAATAATAAGCAGGATTTTCTAAAAATTGTATGAAAAAAGTCATTAGTTGAATAATTTAAATTTTTTAGTTTTTAATGTTTCTAACTTAAACTTTCTTTGAACAATCTAATTTTAAAAATCTGAACGTTCATTGATTGAATGTTCAACTTAAAACAGTGAAAATGATAACGCCGATTTATATTTTTGGAACTGAATTTGAATCTTTGAACTCTATAGTTCATAAAAGATAAAAATTCTAAATTTTGCAGTATATCTGCATTTCATTTTAAATTGTTTGTTTGAAAAGTGTTAGTACCTAACTTCCATTTTATACATGCAAATTATTGAGCATTTGAGTATAACATTTTTTAATTTTAAAACAAAAAAAAGCAAGAGTTCCACTTTGAGTGCTTTAATTTGTAATATATTTTTTATTACTTCAAATAGAATCTTTTTAGCTTTGGAGATGAAATTTGTTCATTTTATTGATCATGACAAATTTTTGCGAACTGGGAAAAAACGGGAAAATTTCCGAGGTTTTTCTTCTTCGATGAAAATAGGCACACCGATGATCCCATAATTATATTAGATGAATGATAAATAATTTAGAGATATTACTATACATACTGACCCGATATGTAACTGCATATACAATAATAAAGTACATGAAAAAACTATTTCATAATATTAATCTTATAAATGAGTCTGCATCAGTTTTTTACCTTAACAAGATTCCCAGTTTACGGCATCACTTCTAGCCCCATTGTCAAACTCTCCCAAAAAAAGGAAAGTTTATAACTATTAAATGAATAAAAATTAAGAAATTTAAATTCTATGACTGAATTTTAAATAATATTTAAGATTGTTTAAGCTTCGTGCCAAGTTCCCACTGCATATAGAACTGTAGATCAATAATTGGAATTTAGATTGTTCTACAGGTTACAATTTTTGTATAAACAATTTTTTATTAACATCATTATTTTAGTGGTACTTTAGAGAATTATCGTGCTAAATTTCAAACATTTATAACTTTTTGTAGAAAAGTTGTTAGTATTTGAAACCCCGTAATTGATTATTCATGCGTCGTTACTTAAATTTAAACAATTTCACCATAAATTAACAGGAACTTTGTGTCTGGGAACAGAAACAATATATTTGAACAAAAATATTGTCTCTAACATGAATTTAATTTACTAAAAATTAATATTTATTGTCGCACCGCAGAATTTCACCCAATAAAACTACATTTTTCCAGGAAATTATTAACTTTAGAGAAATAGTTTTTATTATAAAAAGTGTGTATTTTAGCTGTTATTTTCATTAATTAAACAAATATTTCTCTTTTAGATCATATTTTTGAAGATATGGCAGATAGAATTTTTTCCCATCTTTTCGCCTATTAGTTGCTATTGTGCAATAAATCTTCATCGGAGGGCAAATATGTTTTAACGTTTTTTATTCGTCCTGTAATGAGCTAATAAAGTGCAGAAAAAAAATCGAAATAAGTTTAATGGAAAATCATTAATCGGGAGTAATTAAATAATTGATTAATTGCGAATATCTCGAGAACTCACAATCTGCCGAAGACGTACCACACCGATTCGGAATCAGGTGATCATTCTGCATACGAATCACTCAAAATATTTTGGCGACATATAAGATCCGACAGGACTGGGTATGGCGTCTGGGCTAAAGGTGAGTGACAGGGTCAATAAAATTTCACTGTCCAACTTCTTGGCCCCTGGTACGAGAAACTTATCTCGCTCGTGATGTCTGTAGTCACAGTGAAATTTTACGATGACTTTTAAAATAGTTTATATTCATTTGCCTTTAGGCAATTTCCTTTAAATTTTATACTTTAAATTTTAGTAGGTCTCTGCCTCAAGGAATAAATTCTGAAAATGCGTTGGATGCCTTAAAATAAAAGAAATCGCATTTTGACGTAGAACGTCGCAGAGAAACACTGGAAAAATAGCCACTTTACTGACAGGGTGCGAGCGAATATTCACTCGTCCTCTCCTCAAGCACGCTATATTTCCTAAGAAAAATAATAGAGATGGGATTTCTCCCAAGTCTATTAGTGATCAACTTAGAAGAGAGAGACCTTCTTCTCAGGATGTTTTCTGCGAGTTACTCCGCAGAATTCAACTGACGTTTTTTACTTGCGCGGCCCTTTTTATAAGGCTCGCCCTTCTCTCGTCTCCCACGATACATGAAAAATGTATAGTGGGAGGCCTTAGTATGCGCTCTTCTAAAGCTCCTAATATGATGCAATTTTCTCTATATCTTCTTAGGAGTTTAGCGTTTTGCCTGTTTTCAGACTCTAT
>NC_046664.1:110238221-110246963 GCF_010883055.1 Belonocnema kinseyi | reverse complement strand
ATATACGCATATAAAGAGGCGCGCGAAGTATTCAAATCATGAGAATCGCCAGTATCGAAATCTGGAAATATTAAAATCCCAATCTCTTCATTTTATTTCAAATCAGATAGACATATAAATAGAACCGTCAAAGTGCTCCGACCAGCAATCTTGCACCACGAAGGAATAATGAGACCTAACTCCGTTCCCCCGCATGGCAATAGAAACATTACCGTATATGGTACGCACATTACAGGAAGATCTTAGATTTGAGTGCGCAGGTGCGCAGTTATCCTCTTCCTATACATGGAAAAGTGTGCGAGTGAGAAAGTTTGTCAAATTGACGTAAGTTGAGAGGTTCTGTTTGTTTGTTTGATGCAAGTGTGCATTGTAATCCCACTTTCTTGAAGGTAACATGTCTGCGTAGGCTCCTTTTGAAATACGTGAAATTAAACTCTGCACAATCATTCTCTTTCTCCTGGCTGATATCTGTAAAATTAGTAAAGAAATAGCTTACACAATTATGTTTCCAAATAATTGTGCGTGTGTGTGAGTATTCTTAAGCGAAATAGTCTGGCCGGTTTGAAACTATTTGTAGGTTCGATTTGATTGATTTAGTCTCGGAGATAGTCAGAGAGATTTGGGTCCTTTTAAGAGTGATGCGACGATAATATACTTATATACTGATATACAATTTTCGAATTGAATTCAAAAATGTTGTCTTTTTGGCGTATCTCATTCCATTTACGATAAAGGTTGTATTAATTCCAATTTTAAATATTAAAAAAAAGTTAGATACCTGAAATCATCGAAACCCGTAGATTCCGAATTATTATGTTTTAGACTCTTAACTTTGAAATTTAAAAAAATCTTTTTCTAAATTTTAATCCGAAAGCTTAACAAAGGACCCTCTGCTTGTTATTTATGATGGTATTTTTATTTTAATTTCGGAAAGGACATTTTAAAGCCTTTACAAAATTTAAACAAGCGACCTGGACCTTTAAAGTTTAACTATATCTACCTGAGTGCCTGCGGAGAATTTCTCAGAGCTTCTCAGAGCCTTGAGAATCTTTAGTCTATTCATCATATCACAAATTTAAAAGGTACTTACCTATACGTTTCCTTCTCAAAATATGTTCACATATGTTTCAAACAAGTACCGAACATACTGTTCATATATTTATTTTGTGTATCTTTCGTATGCTGATCAAAAAAAGAACACAACCTCTAACTTACGTCAATTTTACAAACTTTCTCACTCGCACACTTTTCCATGTATAGGAAGAGGACAACTGCGCACTTGCGCACTCAAATCTAAGATCTTCCTGTAATGTGCGTATCACTTACGGTAATGTTTCTATTGCCAGTTTCAGATGGCTTCCCACTGGCAGTTGGGTATCCTTATTATTCCTTCGTGTCGTGCACCTTCGAGTTTTGAAATTCAGAAGAGGAGAAATGGATTGTAGTCCAGACGCCATACCCAGTCCTGTCGGATCTTATATGTCGCCAAAATATTTTGAGTGATTCGTATGCAGAATGATCTCCTGATTCCGAATCGGTGTGGTACCACCTTCGGCAGATTGTGCGTTCTCGAGATATTCGCAATTAATCAATTTTTTAATTACTCCCGATTAATGATTTTCCATTAAACATATTTTGATTTTTTTTGCACTTTATTAGCTCATTGCAGGACGAATAAAAACGTTTAAACATATTTGCCCTCCGACGAATACTTATTGCACAATAGCAACTAATAGGCGAAAAAATTGGAAAAAAGTTCTATCTGCCATATCTTCAAAAATATAATCTAAAAGAGAAATATTTTTTAATTTATGAAAATAGCAGCTAAAATATACACTTTTCATAATGAAAACTATTTCTCTAAAGTTAATACTTTCCTGGAAAAATGTAGTTTTATTGGGTGAAATTCTGCGGTGCGACAATAAATATTAATTTTTAGTAAATTAAATTCAGGTTAGAGACAATATTTTTGTTCAAATATATGGTTTCTGTTCCCAGAAACAAAGTTCCTGTTAATTTATGGTGAAATTGTTTAAATTTAAGCAAAGACGCATGAATAATTAATTACGGGGTTTCAAATACTAACAACTTTTCAACAAAAAGTTATAAATGTTTGAAATTTAGCACGATAATTCTCTAAAGTACCAGTAAAACAATGATGTTGAGAAAATATTGTTTATACAAAAATTGTAACCTGTAGAACAATCTAAATTCCAATTATTTATCTACAGTTCTATATGCAGTGGAAACTTAGCACGAAGCTTAAACCATCTTAAATATTATTTAAAATTCAGTCATAGAATTGAAATTTCTAAATTTTTATTCGTTTAATAGTTATAAACTTCCCTTTTTTTAAGAATTCGACAATGGACTTGATAAGTGACATAAACTCGGAAGCGCGCATCTGGCCGGCTGGTTTGGACCCCATAGGCGTGGAAATAGAAAATGCTAGCAGAAGGGTTCATGGGTCCATTCGGCACTATGAAACTATTTTGCTGTCATAAGAAATTAATTTATTCTACAAAAATAATTTTCTTTTATTTCCTTGAAAAACTAGAATCAGAACAAAATGAAATAAGGGTGAAAATTATTTTCGTTTTTTAATAATTTACAGAAAAATGAGGCTGAAGTTTTGAAAATGAGGAAAAAATTTGTATTTCTTCGAATCATTGAGATATTTAACTATTTTTTCTTCTACTTAGGAATGTCCCACTTTTTTTAATTCACTCGAAAAATATAATAAGTCTTGAAATTTTCTTAAAAGGTGGCGATTTTCCAAAAAATTAAACATTCACATATTTTTCAAAAAATGCGTGAGATTCCAAAAAAATAAAGATTAGAAAGCTTCCTCTTTTTGGCTCTTGAAATACGTAGGTGACATTGCTTTTTCACGATTTTTCAGTGTCAATATTACTGTATTTGAACACTTTAATCTTCTTTTGGTTTATTTTTGTAAAATTTTAAAAAAATGTTGTTCTTTGTAACAATGAAAAACATTGTGCGTACACAGTGAAAAATATTTTCATCATTCTTTTTGGAAGAGAACTGTTAAGAATATCCTTGGCACCTGTTTGAAATAATTCTTTAGACTTAAATTATGTACCTGATCGAATCCCTATCCATGCATCCGTTCATATATTTTTTTACTCTTAATCCTGAATAACTTTTGATCACATTGAAATGAGCGTTTATCGTCTTGTTTTAAAATTCATAAAAGATCAAAGATGGTTCAAAAGTCACAAAATGGCGTCGGTTTTTCTGAAAATATTTTAAGTAGATTTTCTCAAAAAACTAATACTTATATTTTTCAACAATTTTTCATTGAATACAACATATACAAAAAAATGTTGAGACGAAATATTACAAATCTGCAAAAGTTCTATGCAAAATACCTGCAACCCTATTAAAATATCTTGCATAAGAAAAATGATAAAATTACATTTTTGGAAATAAATATTCTCGCGTTTAAAAATAGTTTAGGATGCTTTTACACGATTGCAGTTCAGCAGATTGCATGTGCAAAGTTCCCAAGAGTGAAAGAGATGGGAACTGTCTCCTCTGTTCTCTATCTCTTTCACTCTTGTAAACGATGCCTTTCTTCTATTAAGAGAAAATTTTTCAAAACATTTGAAAGAATAAGGAAGTTGAGTTTTTCTAGAAATATTTTATCCACGTTTTCAAGTAGAATAAAAAAGAAAGATTTTGTGGAAAATTCCAGCTTTCTTATCCTCCCAATATTAAAAAAAAAATATTATTACAATTTTTGAATTTCCATCGTAAACCCATCGTGATCCTGATATATACTCTAATAAGTTTTTTTACTCATTTGTTTAGAATGAAATGAGTTGAACTTTGAGAATTTTTTTGTCTCCATGAAAATTCGCGTTTTCTCATTCACGCCGTTTTGCCCGACCATGCATCTATATCGCGGTATCTGAGCATTTATGAAACAAAATTGTATTGTAAAAACCCTGGTGGAAAATTGTAGTAACGTTGTAATGTTGCAGGTCGTCTATTTTGATAAAAAATAATTCAGATAATTCAAATTGAATTTTTGTCGGACATCAATTTCAATTGATTAAATTGTAATATTTCTTTCAATGAAACATGAACAATTTTTAAACGATAAAAATCCAATGATGTGTGAATAACTGACAAAATAATTGTAAATAATGATGTTCATATGATTATACTTCCGATTAATCTACGAATTAATAATTATTTATTATTTTAAATAACTATTACGTAACGCTTCACTATCATCTACGCAACAAATAAATAATTGCACTAAATTAAATAAATCATTTATGTTAAAATTTTATAATCTGGAATCTTTGTAATATAATACGCAGCATCATTTATATTCTGTTATTGTAAATTTTATATTAATTTGCTATAACTTGACTATATAGTTCAACTGAAAAAAAATGTTTCAAAAATTCTTTTAGAAAATCTGTGTTAAGAATACAGTTCGTATATTAGGATTTCAATTACCTTCAATAATTATTATTTATTATTTTAAGTATGTAGTAGCGTATTTTTAATTACTAATTGAGAATTTATGCAATCATGCATTGTAATTTTCTAAATCTTGTATTCCAAGATTATTAATTTCTTAATTCACTTCTGTAATTTTTGTTTAAATCCAAACCGCGCCAAGACGGGCACTAGATATTAGAAAGGTTTGAACCAAACCTCCGTTTTGCAGAAACTGTACTATAAATTATTAATAGTAGATACTATAAATTAATTATTATATGTTCATCTACTAATCATTTATATATCTGTCACGTTTATTGTTTTAATTTTATTTACTTTCTTGAAAAAAGAATCGGAACATTTATTTGTAACTTACAAATGACTCAATGAGCGAAACTTGCGTTGATTCTTCTTCGTAATAAAGCTCATTTCTTTTTTAATATTTTTAATTCGGATAACTGTAGACATTGAACATAAAATTTTGGAAAGAATTTGCTATTTCCAGGTACATGCACTACAGGCATTACATTTAAGGTGGGCTAGCTTTCTCCTTAATAGTCACCTAAACATTTATTGCACTTTTGACCTGAAATGCCAATAGTGCTTACTCACTGCAGTTTTGAAGTTGACAAACGTAAAAAATGGGTGATCGTGGTATACCGTTGAAACGCAGTGCTCAGGTAGATGTTAATTTGTACATAATATGTCAAACGAATTATAAATGTGCTCCTACGTCTTCGCAAAGTAACGGTCGGGCCAAAATTTTAGCGGCTGGAAATTTGCGAAAAGATTATGTGCATAATCGTCTTCAACTACTTCCGCGTGACAGTGTTTTTGTGTACCATTCGCACCGTACTAAACAGTGCTATAAAGTATATACGAATAAATCGAGTGTAGAAAGAGCTTCCGCTGCCAAAAGAGTGCGAGTAGGTGACAATGATGTTTACGAAATATTAACGTCAACTGAAGAAGAGGAAATATTGATTCAGGAGCATGAGAGTTATGAATTAGAAGACACTGATTTGCAACATTACTGGTTCGAGGAAGAACCCTGCGATGAAAGCAAGGCCTGCGTTATTTGTGGTCTTATTCGTCGTAGAAACAAAAAACTGTGCCTTTTTACATCTCTCGTGAGAGCAGAAAATTTTCTTCAGGCTGTGCAGTATTTAAAGGGAGATCCTCTGAAACATGTAGGAAATTCAATAACTGCTCAGGATGTTATTGATAACAAGCTTTCTTGTCATACAGATTATTTACGTTCGTATGAGGTTGCGTATGAACGTTCGCGAAATCAGCCCACAGTCGTGCCGAAATGCACTGTAGATGGGCAAGAAAAACCTAAGTGTATCTCAAATTTAGAAGCGATTTCTGATTACCTGGAAAAAATTAAGGTGAATATTTTAGCCGGTGAGGCTTATTCCTTAACTGAAATTACTGATGCGGTTAATCAGTTTTTTGGTCCAGAAATTGTAGTTAGCAATAAAGAAGTGCGGAAAGTATTGGTTTTGAAGTATGGCGTTAATATCATATTTTCCAAACCAAGAGAAGCTAATAAGCCGACCATTTCCTTTCATTGGAACGTTGGTCGAGAAGATCTGGCTAACTTACTATGTTCCAAAAATGTAATAAAGGAGTGTGCTAGAATTCTCCGAGCCGTTTTTCGCGAATACAATTTCCACTTGCAAGACAAATTTTGCGATGTACAAGATTTAAGTGCATCTTGAAAGAATATACAGATTCCCATGCAAATAGTGACGTTTCTCGCCATTCTACTGGACTTTGATGAAAATGATTTCGTGAGTGATGTTTTTAAATCATCTACAGATAGCGAAACCGATATTGGAAATGAAGAAGAGGAAAAAAACGACAATGATGATAATTGCTCTACACAATTTTCGGCAAATAAAAAATTGAAAGTGTACTCTCTCTTTCAGATGATGTACTATATAATTAACGGAGGTAAGAAACGAACTCCGTTACATGTAATGACTGGAATATCGGTGCATGGGACATGCAGAAGTAAGGAGATTGTGAACATTCTCAATCATATTGGCCTTAGTCTTAGCTATGATGGTGTTCAGAAACTTCGCACAAATTTCGCAGCTTATACAATGGAATGTTTTGAAGAATCAGAGAAACTTCAAACGTCAGAGGACTCCCCATCGAGTGAGAGAATTTCTGCAAGATTTCCAGAATCTACAGAAGCTTCAGAAACATTGGAAACAACTGGAATTGATGTAGCATTTGAAACGTTCGAATCACTTCAAATCTCTGAAACTTCTCAAACATCTGAGCAAGTTCAAATTCCTGAAATGTTCGAAAGCCCTGAGACTTCTGAAGATTCTGAGCTTTTCGACAATTCGGAATCATTGTTATCATCTGAGACGTCTGAGGTATTCACAGCTCCTAACATATCTGAAAGGTCTGGGACATATTGTTTACCAAGCCATTTTAATCGATCCAGTTTCACTAGTGCAGCGTTCGGCAATTTTGATCATGAAGATGACTCGCTGTTGAGTCATCGTAAGAGAACATTTGATCATACATTGCAATATCAGTCTCTCAAGAATTTTGAGAAACCTTCTGAAAGGATTGTGCTGCCCGACGCTTTCTTGGTATCACCTGGCTCTTCTGTAACAAGTGCCGATTGTACTGCTATGCATCCGCGTGATTTTGCCTAGCAAGTGTTACGAATGAACCTCTCGGAAGATGCCGTAGAAGGAAAAAAGTACCAAGAAATTCCTTCATGGGCGGCTTTTAATTCTGCAATGTCAACTGACACGCGCCCGACACAGATAGTAGGATTTCTGCCAGTGCTACCCTATCCAGTGACCAAATATTCGACGGTTTACACGGTATTGTGTAATTTCCAAAGTGTTTTAGATGAGCTCGATCAAAACTTTCTTCCTGTACCTTGTGACAAGGGGGTGTACCACATAGCTTGGCACATTAGGTTTACTCGACCTGACGAATTTCAGTCCATATTGTTATTTCTTGGCAATTTCCATGCAACAAAAGTTACATGCGTATGTATTGGAAAATACTTAGAAGGAAGTGGCGCGGAACAAGTTTTTACGGCGAACAGAATTTTTGGAGAATGCACAATTCAACAGGTTTTCAATGGCAATCACTACTCAAGATCGACGAAAGGGCTACTTATGCTCGGCGAAGTTCTTTTCAGATTTCAGATGAAAGAATTTATGAAAGAACATAATGTTGCACATGATGATTGGCATCTCGTTTTAATCAGAATGTTGCAGGAGAGTTTCCTCAAAAAAAAATTTCATGAAGGTAAGTCTTGTCAATGACATAAAGTTTATATAAAAATGTTGCAGAGAAATTTTGTATTTTTAACCATTTTCCGATTCTCCAATTCCACTCTCTGCATGCTTCATAAAAGATAACATACATAACTGAAACATTGCTTTCTAAATACATACAATTTCCTCTCTAAAATTAGTTATTTATTGTTACTTTTTTGAAATTTCTATCATCTTCTTCATTATAATAATTACTAATGGACAACTTTAATTATTACCATGAATTTTTAAACAATTTCAATTGTTTAAACAAATCTAAATTATTTAAACAATTATTTGATTCCAAAAAATATGAAAAAGTTATCGTATTTTCCGATGGAAATGTAATTGTTCGTTATTATTTGGAGCATAAAATTTTTCTAAAGCCATTACGTAAGTATTTAAGTAATTATTTACTGTCTATTTTTAAAATTGCTAAAAATTGAGCCAGATGTATGAAATTTATTTTCAAATTGGTATCCTATGCAACGTTTTTTTGAATAATTCTTAGAAAATTTGACTTCTCTACACAATGACAATAAATTAAATTTCAATAAGAAAATACGATTATTTTTTTAAACATTTGGGAATAAATAATTGCTTGAACAATTTAGATTTGCTTAAAAAATTAAGATTGGAACAATTGATGCTAAATATTCACAATTGTCCATTAGTAATTATTTGTATGAAAAAGACGACGGAAATTGCTATAAGTAACAATAATACGTCAAAATGTTATTAAAGTTATTAGTATGGTTTTATTTCGTGGACTCTGAGAAAATGAGATCAATTTTTCGGACAATAAAATTCCGCTATGCTAATTAAATGCGATTTTGAAATGCAGGGTGGCACGTGTTAATATTCGAATTAAGAAAACAAAAATTACGAATTTTCTTCCTCCGGAAATGGAAACCTTTGCTGGCGTGACTTGCCCTGTATTTCGAAAAGTGTTTTTGGGCCACCC